>NC_056739.1:1101279811-1101429811 GCF_019279795.1 Protopterus annectens
ACATTTATGCACTGTAGATATACTCATCATATATTCAAATATCCAAGGTTTCTTTTGGATCATACGAGAACTATGTAGCTCTGTCATGGATCCAATTATTTCTGGGATATCATACTAACAGTTAATCAAAGCAGTGTTTTACAAAGAGTTTAGCTTACTCTCAGCATTTGGTAAGTATTTACTGTTGCCATCCATTATTTTTGTAGGTGGACTCAGTTCTTTTAGTTTTTTTTTTGTATCTGTAAACTGTCTGGCCATTAGATGTCTCCATACCTTCTCTTTATCATACCAGTGCATGTTCCTTCTAGTGAAAGTAAAGTGATATCTGTCTGTTAAATTATTACAAAAATGGAATCCAATTTGAATCCCCCCTTCTTGTATCATGAAGACAAACTGAATGTTGTTGTCATTCGGCTTTTCCCGGTTAGGGGTCGCCACAACGGAACTCTGGTCCACTAATGATTGACAGATTTTCACAAACGCCGAGGTGCCAGCTCGATGTTCAACCTTCAACGAAGGCACGCCCATTTACGCATGTCTTTCGAATGCCCACCCAACCGCAGGGAGGACATGCAAACTCCACACAGAAGACACTCCCCGCGCTCCAGCCGGGAATCAAACGGGAGAACCTCTTGCTGTGAAGCAACAACGCTACCGCTGCACCACCGCGGTAATATGAAGACAAACTGAATGTGGTTCATTAAATGGACAACTGTCCTGTGTGTGTTTCCCAAGTTGAATTTTCTTTAAATACTACTTTTTTGCAGAAGCAACTAACTTTTTCTTGATTAAATCAAACATGTCTGATTCAGACTTTCCTGTTTAAAAAAAGGTTGTGTTCTGTCCTGCAGTACAACTGGATGAATCACTGTTTTGCATCAGAAGTGACTTTTCCTCATCCAGCATTTACTTAACAATTGCTTTCATTCTGCTCTTACATGTCTAAGCATACTATACTGCTAAGCCCTTGCTGTAGCATGATGGCCATTGTTCAAGTGGAACAGATCATTCCAGACTCTTTAACAAAGTTACATAATGTTTTGATGTGATCTAAATGACAAGATTAATAACAATATGTTCTTGTAAATCAAAATCAGCAAATATGCTTGCGCCATAATCTCATTTAGATGAAATTTCTCCATCAGTTTTGAATATTATCTATCACAAACATGAACAGACTGACTATGCATAGACCAGCAAAATCACTGGCAGCATTTCACAACATGTTCTTTGTAATTTTCATGTGGGCAGTAGAGGTTAACTAGGCATTTTTCATTCTGTCTGCACATCTTTCTGAGTTTCATCATCTAACCTTGGCTTCCACATGAACTTTTATGCAGCAGTCTTCAGTTTTACAATATCTGGGTCTCAAAATATAGAGCAGTAGCTTGTTCATCTAGTGCGCAGTGCCATTCCCTGATCTGGTGCTCAACTCCACTATGTAGAGGAGCAAACAAATAAATAAATGAATAAAGTGAATGAACAAAATCCTTTCTCACAGGTGTGCATTCCCCAGCTAATACAAGTGTACATTGCAGCAAGTGGCTTAATATACATATTATACCACCACTACCAGCCACTAAGAGCTTTAATGCTTCAGCACTAGAGTCTTAACACTATTTACCGTACTGACATTTTTTTGAATGCCGACCCTGTAATGAAGTCTATAGGAAACTTCCAATTGTGCCCCCTTACACCTTGCCCCTGAGGAGACTGCTGTCATTGCCCCACAGTAGCCATACTTCTGTCAAAATCCATACAGAATTAACCCTGGTTCTTCAGAGAAAACATGTTTGTATGGACATTTCACATTTTAGCTTATAATGAACAACTTTATTCAGTCTTTGAGTCTACCCTTCAATCTCAAAGCATAATACTCTAGATTGTTTGCTACCTGTCTGAAACTTTCATACCATCATCTCTGCCTTTAATGAAATGTAATGGCCTTCTATTAGAGCATTTATATACAATGCTACTTCTGTTTTTTTATCAGTAGTTTAAGATAATGGGAATATTGAGAGATTATCTACATTATCAGGTCTCTTGAATGTTCTGAATATATAAACTAATAAAAGAAAAAAAAACGTTGAATATCTGCTTCTATCATATTGAGTAGACTCGAATAGACTCTTATGCTCCTCAAATGGTGTTAATAACAGCTTATAATATGTAAGCAACTTTTGTCTTCTATCCCAGAGCTACTAACAAAAATTCTTTACTCCAAAAACAAAAGTTAGAGTTTTGTTCTATTTTGTCAACTTTTATTTCTGCAGAAACAACGAAGCGTTCAAAATACAAATAACTTGCAAGTACACACCAATACGAACGCTGAAGTCCACGATCTCCCAAAAGGTGATGAAACCACACAGTTACAAACACCAGCAAAAACTGGATGGCTTAAAAAGTTTCCTTTTAATATCAATGTCCACAATCTCGATAAAATAGTTAAGCGCTTTCACCCACTGAATGTGGGCTTCATCAGTACATCTAAAAAAACGTAACTACATTTTGGCGTCAACTGAACACTGAAAATTCCTTAAAGTGATCAGTGACTAAGGACTAGGAGTAAATAGGAAGACTATGGTGTCATCTAGAGCAGAACAGGGGAATATCACTACTGATTCATTCTATTGAGCATGCATTCTTGTATTTGGTCCTCATGTTAACAAGGTCAAGAGCATAATGACTAACAATTGGAATATTTTGTTAGCCGATCAGGAGATAGTGGACATAGTAGGTCCTAAGCCCTTATTTGTGTTTAAAATGGGTCGGAATATTAAAATCTATTTGGAACAAGGAATAGTAGGAAAAGACCTGGACAACAGGAAAAACATACTAAAAATGTGAATGTTGTAATCAATGTGAAGCAATAATGGAGGACGAAGGGATTATATTGGACAATATTAATAAAACTAGGATTAAATTTCGACAAGGCAGCTGTAACTCTAAACTTGTGATTTATATGGCTAAATGTATGGTATGTACAGGATACTGTATAGGGAAAACTGAGAGAAGTTTTAAAAAACGGATTTACAATCACCTATATAGTATCCGGAAAAAAGACATTAATAATGCTCTTTATAGGCATATAGAAAAGTTTGGAGGCATCCATTTTTTCAAATTTGCCATTTTGGAGAACATTAAGATGGATTCTAGAGGGGGTAATTATAAGGCTACTTTAGGTTATAAAGAGTGGCAAATACTTACTGATGCTTCGACACCACTGGGTCTAAATGACCACATACCCATTAAACCTATATTAGTTAGGAAACAGTTACAGCACACATAATACAGTATTACTAGATTTAATTTTTAAACACAAGTACCTTAGTTAAATACAAACAACTTTATCAGAATATTGTATTAAGTAGTATCTTAATGTAATGTTATATCAACAAGTATAAAGTAGTTCATTACATGAGGTAATACAAGGAAAGAAAATACATAGATATATGAGTATTTCAGTTATGTACATTTTAGGATATAATTATAGGATGTTCAATGTAATTAGACATTTGTGTTTTTTATGCATCCTTGTGTAATATTTATTATATTTGTAATTGTTTTAATTTTTAATATTTATTTTAGATTATGATGTGGTATATGCATATAGGAACAATATATAGTATATTTCACACACTTTTTATATTTTTAGTGCACTGATCACTTTAAGGAATTTTCAGTGTTCAGGTGGCTCCAAAATGTAGTATTTAAAAGTGTAGTTAAGTTTTTTTAAGATGTTCTTATGAAGCCCACATTCAGTGGGTGAAAGCGCTTAACTGTTTTATCGAGATTGTGGACATTGATATTAAAAGGAAACTTTTTAAGCGATCCAGTTTTTGCTGGAGTTCGTAATTGTGTGGTTTCATTAGCTTCTGGGAGTTCTTGGACTTCAGTGTTCTTATTGGTGTATACTTGCAACTTTTATTTCTGATTGAGAAAGAGTTCCAGAACCATGACCATTTGGTCACTGTCCACCTAAAGTCATAACATACTAAATCACAGCACCAATGTCATGTGGAAGACATTGCAAATTAATATAAGTGGCACGTTTTGGTCATAATACACAATTACTTGTTCTCAGATATGTAATTCTTCACATATTTTAATGTGTTTGTTTGTTGATGCATATATTGCCAGGATCTCTGATCCTTCAGCAGTTTCTAAATCTTGTAGTCATTCACTAAGCCTAAAAATGTTTGTAATTATTTCACAAAAGTGTGTGTGTGTATGCAGGGAGGGGGGGGGCTACATATTTTTTTTTAATCTAGCAAATGCCCCAGACCTTCAGTGCATTGCTGGCCAAACACTCCTTTTGATTGCTTTTACTCTCAGACTGCATATAAACATGCATGCTTGCTGTCTCTATAATACATTCTGAAAGTAATTGAGGTATTCATTTTCAGTCTTCTCAGTGACCAATTAATCAGCATAATACATTATCACATTTCAAGAGCTCTTTGAAAAATAGAGGGAACAGATAAAACTACAGCTGGTAAT
The DNA here is from genome assembly GCF_019279795.1 of Protopterus annectens. Classification (NCBI taxonomy): domain Eukaryota; kingdom Metazoa; phylum Chordata; order Ceratodontiformes; family Protopteridae; genus Protopterus; species Protopterus annectens. The sequence continues at coordinate 1,101,284,312 of NC_056739.1, forward strand.
CTATTATACAAAAATAAACATTTGCATATGTTTGTAGTTTGCATATGTTTTTGTCAAATCATACTTGTTGAAAATGAAATATTAAATCATTTTTTAAGAGCACAGTTCTACCAGTCATGTTTGCAATTAAGTTCTTCTCATCTAGCGAAGGACTTATTTCTCTATCAGCAGCTTGGTTTATAAATCATATGTAGACACCACACACGTGTATTAATTGTCCTTTCACTGGGAAAAATTTGTGCAGCTTCTTCATTTTGTTTAACTGTGCTGATATTCTTCTCTTGCTAGTCTTTATGACTTCATAACTGTTTCATTCTGACTTGCTGGCATTGCAGTAGCAAGTACTTGACAAAGGAGGGCATGACTGACACAGTAGAAGAGGTACCATTTGTATCTAGCAAACAGTATCAGCAGTCATTTAAACAGTCATGTTTGTGTGTTAGGAACTGTTGCAAACATATTTGACACAATTTACAAAATGTTATTTTGTAGATACATAAGAGATATTTGCCTAATCTGAAGATCATATTTTTTTAGATTCAGTCAGCTGTAGCAATGAGTTGCAATGTAGCAAAACAAGAGTGTTGACAGTGCAAATCAATGAACCATTATGTATATGTTTTTCTGATTTTCAGCTATGAAAGGACTCTTTTTATCTATTTTCTTGGTCTTCATCTGCAATAGGGAGTGGTGTGTGCATCCTGCTTTTGCCAGGCCATCAGAGATAGCCACTTTTTCTGTATAAGGAAGATATTTGTGATAGAATGCAAAATATATTCAACTTGTTAATGTTAAATACATTGAACCCTCCGATACACACACAATTATTAGACACAACAATACTAATTTTGTACTGATTTCAACAAATACAATGGATTGTTTGACACTACTTCTACTACAATGGATCAGTGAGTGTTGTTCAACAGTGATCAAAGAATAACAGGACTAAATCACTTTTCCTCATGATGGCCTCTGCATCCATCAATTACAGCCACTTCTGTAACTGTGTATACCTCAGATGTCTGATCTGACTGTGGTAAAAAATAATAACAATCATAGTAACTTGCATCAAGCTTGTTTTGCAGAACTAAACTGTGAAGTATTCCATCTTACTTCACACAAATGCACACTAGTCCTGCAAAGCCAGACTATGTTTAAGCTTAACAAAAGACAAGGTCAATTAGTTGCATCCACAGACTGCCCCCACTCCCATCCAGCAGCTATAGCCACTTTGGTGTAAACTTCAGATGCCTAGTTATTATGGCCATGTAATGTAGTTCAACTTTGTCCCTCATAATCAGTAGCTTTAAGTATTCCAAGTTGTTTTACACAAATCACATTAGTTCTGCAAAGCCAGAATAATGAGTAAACAACATCAGACCGTAATTTTCCTTGACAGGCAGAGACAGCAATTATAGCTACTTTGTATGTATACATATCAGATGTCTGACTATTATAAAATAAAAATTAAATAAAATAAATGCCATACAGTATTGTGTGCGAATAACATCCAACCTCTTAGTAGAAGAATTGAGAACAAGGCCTAAAATCAGGGATGGTTTTAAATATTGCTCCAATATCACTGTGCTAGAATAACATATTTTGTATTAGTATGTTTTTGTGAAAGGTATGAGATCTGAAAAATAAAATGTATGTAATTAGTGACCACTGCCATCAACAATTTATCATTAAACCAGACATTTTCCAAAATTAGAGGTAGTTATGAGGTATAAATACCTAGTTGTCTGCAAGGGTTAAAAACAACTTCTGCTGCAAACTGGAACTATCTTCATAGATTAGCCTGACCACTTCATTCCTTTTCAGCCTTTTGCATCCCCTCACAGTGCTGCTTACAGCAGATTCCCAATAGTGTTGTAACCATCACCCTTTGTTGTTCAAAGTTTCTGGATTTTCTGCTTGTTCTCACCCACCATGCATTAGAAAATGAATCACAGTCTCACTCTGAGGTTCTGTGAGTTGTTATCAAGATCATGGGTGGCACCAAACAGAAAGCCCAGAAATTAAAATTGTATGCATTGCTTTCCTTGAATGGTGATGCAGCCATGGTTGCTATAATCTAATAAAAAAGGAGAGAGAGACAGACAAACAGATAGGGGAGAAGCTAAAAATGTTACATTAGTCAAGTGATACCTTAGGCAGGCATATCCATATTGGTCCACTGCCCAGGGCACTAAGCAATCTAGCTACATCTTTGCTGACTGTGAACACAACTTTAGAAAAAAAAAACTGTTTGCACCAAAATGGTGGCTTTCATCCAACTCAGTATATATAGTCCCTCTTGAGACACTTCCAGCACTTCTTCTATAAACTTAATTTCATGTTGCAGACTTTGATTCAAAAGCTGTGTTGGTTTTATGTTTAACACAATTTCTTTGATCAGTTCCAACTGCACAAAAAAAAAAAAAAGGAATAATCTCTCTTCAAGAATAATGACAACTGTAACTTTCCTTTCATATGTCACTGTAGTCATAATCTTACTGAATCTGCCAGTGATTGTCTAGTACAGATGTTAAATTCAACTGCTGTGGCTTGTAATGATTTCTTTAAACAGACCGAGTGGTACATTTTTTCCAATATAATTCACACTGTTGCTCCTGTATTAGTAAATTCATACAATCATAAATACCACAAAGTCACTAAGTTTATTGATTACTCATTATTTGCCTGTACTCTCCTTCAGGCCATAACTCCTCTCTCCTGGAATTCCATATCAGCCAATCCCAGTGTAAATTTGTGGGTACCTATCCATTCATCTAATTTATATTTAAGGAAGATAATGGTTGTATTGTATAATGTGTAGGCATAGATCTCAGCCTCTTAGCACAAAAACATTCTAGACAAGTCCAAAACTAATGGGGTGACAAAGCCCCAAACATAAGGGAACATTTTAAGTATTGTTCTCATAAACTTAGAAAGTTAAAATGAACAAAAACTCAGAAAGCAAAAAACATTAAACAGGTAAAATATGGTCACTACAACACATCCACAGCACAAACCAGCCAAGGCTAAATAAAACTACTTATTTTAAGTGCTTTTTGTTTGCTGAAATAAGCAAACTTCTTCAGAACTCTCAGTTCTGAAGAAGTTTGCTTATTTCAGCAAACGAAAAGCACTTAAAATAAGTAGTTTTATTTAGCCTTGGCTGATTTGTGCTGTGGACGTGTTGTAGTGACCGTATTTTACCAAACTTAGAAAGTTGTTAGAATAAAAGGACTTGCATTACTATGCATTTTATGAAGGATATGAAGTCATCAAACTCAAATGCCTGTCATTATTTAGTGAATTCATTCCTTACAGATTTGCCACAAAAATCCAGAAAACTATACATTTTTATGAGGAACAGACCAAAAATATGAGGCAAAAATCTGGACATTCTCTCAAAAATCTGGACGGTTGAGAGGTATGCATGATGTAGGATAAGTTTATTCCAGAATTGTAGGAAGTGCTGGGATATAAATCTGTTCCTCCAACATATTTTATTTATCTGCTGGTAAAGATTTAGGCTAATGGTTTTAGTGCTGGTGGTGATAATGGGCTTACAGAGAAACAGGAGGTCTTGGAAAATCAGGTCTCTGATGGTACAGCAAGCGAAACAGACGTCTCTCCTCAGAAATCTAGCACATTGAATAAAGGGATAAAGCTTCCAGACTCTCTTGGTAGCCTAGGGACATTGGGCCTGTGGTCTTTTTAGTTAGGAACCTTAGGGATCTTTCTAATTGTTTGATATGCTTAGTGAGACAAATTCCAAAGGGCATGTTGCACTGTAGAACTGGCCCAATCAATGCTGAGTATAAGGAAGTGATTACCTCTTTGGACCTTGATGATATTCCTTTGGCAATTAGTTGGCCAAATGAAAAGATTTGCCCACAACCATTTTCACATGATGGCAAAAAGAGAAGCAGTCATCAACCCAAGTATCTAGGTCTCTGATTCCATTTTGATTTTGTAGTGATATATTGTTTATACAATATGATTAGGGGGAGAGTTGTCCTCCAAAAGTGGGGATACTAAACTTTACAGTATTTAGCTGAACTCTTTGAGTGTCATAGGGTAACTTAACAACAACCCCCAGTTTGCAGTCATCTGGAAACATTGTTAGCCAAATATCTTTGCTATCTACTTGCAGATCTGGGAAGTAAATATCAAAAAGAAGAGGTACTATGGCTGAGCTTTGAGGTACACTGCTGGCCAATTTTATACTTTCTAATGAGACAGTTGTAACTCACACTCTATGGGTTTTGTCTTCAGCCAGTTTTTTATTAATATTGCCATATATGGGTCAATTTTTAAAGCATTTAGCTTTTGCATGATGCCAGTATGGGGAATGGTGCCAAAGGTCTTGACCAAGTCAAGATATGATGTGTGCACTCCATGGTCACCATGCACAGCCTTTGTAACACTTTTGAAATGTTTATGAGATTAAATAGACAAGATCTACCTTTCAAAAGCAAAACTTCTGGGGGTCAAGTCTATTAAGATTCTTTACCTCATAGTTTTTGAGGTAAGTTATAATACATTCCATGACATTGTAGATGAAGCTTGTAAGGCTGATTGGTCTGTAATGATCCTGGTTGATTTTAAGGCCACTCCTATGGAGTGGACATCACCACTGCAGTGCACTACTTATCAGCACCAAAATCAGTAGTTAAATGTAGGTTAAACAGTATAGGAAGTGTTTCTGGAAGGGCATGTTTCTCACTATTAAATAAGCAATCTAGTACATTGTCAGGTTACATGGAGGAAGTATTGTTGATCTTGGTTAACATTTTCAATAAAGAAGTTTTAGAAATCCAGAAAAACATAGGAGCATAAAACACGGTTTAATAAAACAACAAAGTTAAATGGTCAGTGTTTCATGGATCACAGTCCACTTCTTCAGACCATAAACAAACATAAAACTCATTCACAGACTTATACAACCTCTTAATTAAAGGGACCAATCAAAAACACTACATGAGTCACATGTTTGAAACTTCAGTTGCAACAAAGTATCACCTGTTTATATCCGTTACCTTTAGGAAAGGTCTTAAAGAGATCTTTCCATTCAGACCATAATATTGTCTGCCTGTAATTGAAGAATCCAGTAAAGTTCCTATTTTCCATCTAAGCAGACAAATTGCTAAGCCTAAGATCTTCCGTTATTTTCTCTGTAACCATAAACTTAAAACTATGACCACCCTCTACATCTATAACATGCTTCGCTAATGGATTCTTATCATTCCGCTGCCTAACATCTCTAATATGTTCTCTCATCCTTTCCATAAGAGAATGATCAGTCTTCCCAATGTGAAAACATTTACACTGTTAACAGAGCACTAAATAAACCACATGTTTTGTGGAACAGTTCACCGCTGCATTAAGAATGTATTCCTTATGTTTGACATGAAGAGACCATCTCTTTTAATAAAATGGCAGAAATTACATCTGCCACATGGAAACATTCCTTTTTTCCTGAATATTCCTGGCTTCTCCATGATTATAACAGAGAAGTCTCTTGAGAGACTTTCTGTTCTTAAATCTAAATGTTGGATCCTTTCCTATCAATTGGTTGATTCTGACATCAGATCTCAAAACATGCCAATTCCTTTTAATAACTTCACAAATACTCACTACATTACTAGAATAATATAGGGAGACAGGTGTTCCCATAGTAATAATTCTGTCATTATCTTTCTGATCATACTGTAGCTGCTCTGAAAAGCATGGCTTGGCCCTGCTATTCTGTAACAATTTAAAATTAGAAAGCCCTTCTCTTAATTCTCTGCAACTAGAGACTCTTTCTAACAGTTCTTAATTCATGATTTCAATATCTCCTTCAAACCCATTCTGGTCAGTATTAAACCATGAGATTCCCATCTCTTGGCCGCTAACTATATTTTTAGGGTTCCAATCAGTTCAGCAAAAAATCAACTCATTGAACAGTATTTTCAGTGCAATCACATCAAACTGTTCATACTGAGATCATGGTACAGTAAAGAGTGGGAAATTTGCACTTTCCCAACTGTAGTGTGATCTTATAGTTGGTACATCTAATTAGTGGGGGGCAGCCCCTCTCATGAGGGGAATTCAATGAATGGCATTTTTGATGAAATGCCATTCTTGAAGTGATGGTTCGTAGGGAAAATAAAGGAAGATCTTAGGCTCGGCAATCTGTCTGCTAAGAGGGAACTGAGGAATGTTACTGGATTCTTCAATTGCAGGCAGGCAAATATTATGGTCTGAATGGAAAGGTGTCTTTAATACCTGCTCTTAAGGTAAGGAATCTAAACAGGTGATACTTTGTTGCAACTGAAGTTTCAGACATATGACTCATAGTGTTTTTCATTGGTCCTTTTAATTTAAAAGGATGTATAAGTTTGTGAATTAGTTTCATGCTAGTATACAGTCTGAAGAAGTGGACTGTGATCCATGAAAGTGCTAAATGTTTAACTTTATTGTTTTATTAACTCATGTTTTATGCTGCTATGTTTTGCTGGATTTCTTCATTGAATGATTTTACTTGAGTGGGTCTGCCATGTACAGAGATTGGTCCTTAGGTTTATGTAGTTTTGTTATTTGGTGCTTTATCACTAGCTGTCTCTTCAGAGTATTGTCTGTGCTTCAGTCTTTAGAAATGACTAATGGGGATATCCACATCAATTGTTTATTAGTCATCTGAAAAGAAGATATAAATAATTGTTTTCCTTTATTGTTTAACACTTAAAACATTAACAAATGTGTTTCTTCTTTAGAAACATTTTTGTTTTCTTTTCATGAAAATAGCTACTTTTGCTCATTGGGTGGGGGCCATAACTTAAAGTGATTTGGTCATGATAGTGGGTGCTTCATGGCACCAAGTGAGTTAGGTGCCGGAATGCATTTGCGCTGTTCTAATTTAGAATTTGTTTGAATTATATTTTTAATAAAAAGCTTCATAAACTTTTCATTAAACCATGGACCAAGTAAAGTTAGTGTGGTCCATCCTGACATCACTGTAGGCAGAAAGAGCACTCTTCCCCTAGATTTTAATGGGTGCACTGCTGTATCTGCTCATTAGTGCACCCAATTAAAATTTATGGATGCACTTCACACTTTCACTACCATGATGTCACTAAACTTAAAGTTTACTTTTAAACTCAGTGGCATGATCATAGGAGAAGAATATAAAAAGATTTTCCACCAGCAAAAGTAGCTGCCAAACACTTGTGCCAATGCTGAGAAAACACCATTTGGCACTGTGTGCACTACCTGATGTAGTGCAAAAGCAGGAAATTATTTACAAGCAAATTGCTCTAAATGACATATTTTTATGTCCCAGTTTTCCACATTTACAACATGTAGCTTTTAACTTCAGTGGTTGAAACAAATTTCAAAGTATATATGGAAGAGTCCAGCACAGTGAGTAATGTTGGCATATACATACCTTCTGGAGTATAATTTGCAATAAAAATCTATTTCTTTCTCTCAATATATGCTGAACATGAAGCCACAGTTGTATTGCATTCCATCAATTCTTCCCAAAGGAGATTTAATTGCTTCAGTACACATATTTTAATTATTACATCAGCACTGTTACTAATTCATCTGTGCCTTGAGAAAGAACTCACAATCCCTTGTACTATTTGGGCTATCAGTATATATAAATAAAAAAATATATATATATAAATAAGTATATATATATATATATATATATATATATATATATATATATATATATATATATATATATATATATATATATATATATATATATATATAGGTCCCCTTCAAAACATCTAAAACCCATAACATCTAATTTCATAACATTGAGACCAGAACATCTAAAACCCAAAACATCTAAAACCCATAACATCAAATTTCATAACATCTAACACTACAAATCACGTGAAAATAACATCCCCTCCACATATAATGACACCAAACTACCAAACAAACTTTTTACTACGTTCCTGCAGGGAGGCTTCATACAGTGGGGTTAGGAAATTAACTTTTTCCCACTGTAGTGAGATCTGGGAGTTGGTATATTTAATTTACAGGGGGGGGGCATGGGGTGTGCAGGGTGTCTCGCACCCTTGCAGAAATGTACTAAAAAGTGTGTTTGGTAGTTTGGTGTCATTATATGTGGAGGGTTTGTTATTTTCTTGTGATTTGTAGTATTAGATGTTATGAAATTTGATGTTATGAGTTTTAGATGCTTTGAAGTAGACTGATGTGTGGTGGTGCTGCGGTAGCGTTGTCGCCTCACAGTTAGACGTTGCCCGTTCGATTCTCAGAACGTCTTCTGTGTGGCGACATGCGTGAATGGGTGTTCCTTTGTTGAAGGTTGTGCGTTAGGCCTGGCAAGCCAGCACGTAAAAATCTACTGCCAATCATTAGCGGACCGGAGTTCCGCTGTGGCGACCCCTAACCGGGAAAAGCCGAAAGAGGAAGGAAGAAGTAGACCGATGTGTGTGTATATATATATATATATATATATATATATATATATGTATATATTTATATATATATATATATATATATATATATATATATGTATATATTTATGCATATTTTTATATATATATATATATATATATATATATATATATATATATATATATATATATCTATATATGCTTCATATTATTGAATTACCAGATAATCGAATGTCACAACGTCAAGACCATAACCACGAAAAATCATATAAGTGAAAGTTTAAAACAACGAATCCTAAAGCAATGAGTCCCAAAACATCAAAAAAACAGAAAACAACCAAACCTATCATTTCTACCTTCACTCACTTTTGCAGGGGGGGCTTCCATACGTTCTCACTACAAAACCTTAAAGTGACAGTGCACCACTAACTCACTTACCCTTTAAAGTTTGCATTACACTTCAGTATTCTGGCATATGATCTTCTGACCTTTTGCTTATGTGATTTTTCATGTTTATGGTCTCAAGGTTGTGATGTTCGATTATCTGGTAATATGATAGTATGAAATAGATCTGCACATATATATATATATATATATATATATATATATATATATATATATATATATATATATATATTTGTTCATTAAAATGGTCTGCCAATTACTATTTGCAGGAGATTCATTGTTTTGGATGACCATGACCATACGTGTTCAACAGGACATTGATTACTCAGGTACACATTTCATAACAGTGTAGATAGAAAGGTGTATCCTAGATGAATGGATATTACTAGTGCCGGTGTTCAGGACCAAAGAGGACATTCACAACTGTGGGCAGTACAGCGGTATCAAAATCCTGTCACACTGCATGAACGTTTTGGAGAGTGTGACTGATAAATGGATACTCAGAGTAGTAGAAAGTAAGGTAGGAGATGAGCAGTTTGGATTCAGTTTTGGATGCAGCACAACTGACTCAATGTTTGCAGTGAGACAGATAGTTGAGAAGAAGCTAGAGATGAGGAAAGAATCCAATTGGGTATTCCTAGACTTGGAGAAAGCATATGACAAGGTCCCAAGAAAGCTGATTTGGGCAGTCCTGCTGTGGTTTGAAGTCCCAGAAACAACAGCAGAATTAGTGCAGGCTATGTACAAAGATCCAGTGATTCAAGTACAAACAGTGTTCAGTCTCACAGAGGGGCTCACAGTGGGAGTGGATGTGCACCTGGGTTCAGCTCTGTGCCCACTGCTGTTCATACTGGTGATGGACTATATTAGCAAACAGATCGGGGGGGGGGGCAGATCAATAAAGTTGCTGTATGCAAACGATGTGCCATTTCAGGCAGACTCTCAACATGAACTTCAGCAAAGGATAGAGGAATGGAATGGAAAACTGAGGGCACATGGGATGAAATTGAGTACAGATAAGACAGTTGTAATGGCAGCAAATAGTGGAGTTCGAGAAGATGAGAATTGAGATAGAAGGGAACATAGTGGACCAGGTTAATAGCTTCGAGTATCTGGGAGGGATGGTTGAGGAAATGTTAAGTCTGAATGAGGAGGTCAAAGATAAAATCAGAGGGGCTGCAGCCAATTGGTCCAGAGTGTCTGGTGTAGTTTATGACAGAAGAATGCCAAAGAAGCTTAAGAGTAAGCTGTACAAAACAATGGTGTGACCAGTATTACTGTATGGTACAGAAACCTGGGCAGTAAAAGTAGCGCAGCTAAGGAATCCAGAGGTAATGGTAATAAAGTGCTTCAGATAGGTGATAGGATGTGCACCATGGGACAGATGAAGAAATGAGGACCTAAGAGTAGAATCCAAAGGCACTCTAACTGCAGAAAAGATTAAAGATAACAGATTACAATGGTTCTGGCACATGTGCAGGAAAGTAGAAGACAATCTGGTGAAGAAAATTTAGGACAGACAGGAATAAGGCAAGAGGAAACAAGTATATCCAGCTAAGAGGTGAATGAATTGTGTGAGATAAGTCCTGTGACAGTCAGACACGAGTATTGAAGAAGCAGGAGAGTGGTATTGATTATAGGTGGATAGCGACACTTGACAAGACACCACAACCTCATGTAGAATATGTGCAAAAGGGGGGTTGGTGATGATGGCTGATTACTCAGGTCATTACCAAAGATTATAAGTTTAAGATGTGTAAGAAATATTAGAAATAATTAGATCAAGAAGACACTTATTGCTAGAGGACAGATTTGGTATGGTTGTATACTTTACTGTATGTCCAAGGCATAAAAGGTTGAGATTCATGTTTAATGCGTGGAGGCAGTGACATACATTTGTAAGTTTAATACCATTGTTCAGGTCTGAGGACTGTACAGGAACAATGACATCTTTAAATTTTATTCTAGGCCCAGGAACCAAACCAAGTTTCAATGAAATGTTTAATTTGATTTGCACTACTTGGAATTCTGTCGTAATTTATTCTACTTCACTGATTTTATTTAGGTTATATAGCAGCTCTTCAGCTTAGCAGAATTTAACTTTTGTATAAAATTGGCATTTTTGTGACTGAATATTGACAGGTTTGTGCATATGTCCATATCCGAGCTACTACACAAGAAAATACCATTAAATGTTTTATATGCAAACACAAGTTTACTTCTATAGTAACAATAGTAGGTGGTAAAGTGGTTTCATTTCATACATCTGCCTTTAATTAATATTGATGATGCCAAGTAGTACTGTGTTGTGAGGAACGCCATCAGCAACATCTTTTTTATTAAATTTTCAAAAGAGGAGATGGATGAAAAAAGAGGGATATAAGCTACCACTCTATATAGTTTTATATGTTTGGCATATCAGGAGTTGCAAAGAAAGCCTGTTTTGGGAATCATCAGAAACAATGTTAGCTTGTGATACCTGTCAAATGTCTAACTGCACATACTTTTTATGAGAAGTACAACTCCACTGCCTATTCTGGTACCAGGTTTGTTACCTGTTAGAAATGAATAATTTTACTGAATGTTGGAAAAACAGGCAAAAAATTGTTTTTGCACTAAGTTGTTATAACAGCCAGCACAGGGTGTACAACTAGAAGTGCCCAGTCTAAATTTAGATATTTAGAATGAATTATTACAACAGAGGCAGATGTCCGAGTATAAATTGGGAGCCCAGGGTTACGATGTATTTCTCCTGATACACTTATCTTAAGAGACTCATAAGAGACTAAGTAGTGTTGAAATAAAGCAATTTTACTTTGATATTGCTTAAGGAATAGGCAGGTAAATAGGCAAGCGTTTTGATGTAAAAGGTTATGGGACTGTATTAGGAAATTCTGTAATGGATGAGCTTGCTTTGTATATTTGATCAAAATTATGGTAATGGGTAATATTCTGAAATATAAAAGGCTGTTGGAGATAGTAAGGTATCAATTATAATGTGGAAGAGGCACTGATGCCACTTTGTAATATTTCTTTAATTGCATTTTCCTCAGAGAGAATAAAATCCCACAGTTAGCATTAAAAGCTAATAGACCTAAATAGTTTTAGAGGTGGGGGTAAGGCCAGGTAGTCTGCTAATGATAGCAGCATCATAGTAAACTACTTTCAAAGTAAGGTGGAGAATATACATTGTAAATGAAAATTTGAGGTAAGGGCAGGTTGGAAGCCAATAATAATACATTTGCAATAAATGAAATTACAGCAAGTAATTGGGTTATATCTGTGTTTATCAGAATGATTACAAACTGCAATGGTGGATGGAGAAATTATAACTAGGAGTGAAGCTAGCTGAAGAAAAATGAAGGATTCCAGAAGTATACAAATGTGAATCAATTTTAAAACAATATATAAGAGGTACAGAAGAAGGGGATTTTAGGTTGCTAATCTAGAGACGACTAGTAAATAATGAGGGTAAACCTGATACAATCTTGATCTTTAGCGATCAGAATTTACATGTAATACCCAGGTAGAGTCATTGCCAAACAGCTAATAAAATGATGCTACCTGCAAATATACTTATAATAAATCAGTAATACTGGCCTTCATCACAGGCACACATAAGCAAAAGTGTTGTCTGAGCTATTAATGAAAGGAACAGTTCATGGCTGAATTTCACGCCAGCTGGAAAGAAACCCAGCACAATCATCGAAAATAGAATAATTGCTCACAGGTGGCTTGCAGATACAGGGAAATGTCCAAATTCACACCATTACTTCAAACATAGAATTTAATTGGGATCTGCAAATATATTCAGAAATTAGAGAGAGAATGAATATTGCTGAAGACTTTGCCAAGAAATATACAGGCTTGAAAATGGAGCACAAGAGATCAACTTTTGCATTTTTCCAGAAAGTAAAACTGCATCCATAAAATTATCTATTATTAATCACACCATTTAGATAGTGTTAACATTAACATAAAATTCACTCACATTATACAGTTAACAGCTACACTAATGTAACGTGTTTGTTTTTACTCAGCATTTCAGGCATTTTAAGATTCTGTCATCAGTCCATATATTGTGTTTTAATAACCATTTAAATGTGAAGGATAACACTTGAGCTAAGTTCAGAAAATGGAGTGATATTATTCTTGCTGATATTCCTTCTTGTTTAGAAGAAAAGAAATTGGTTCTGTTTTTCAACTGTTTTATGCAAACATATTTAAGCCATTAAATAACTATTGAAGAGTACTGTGTTGACTTTTTAGCTATATTGTTGTGTTTCTGGGCTCACTAAAGCCTTCTTATAACCATTATTAGCATGGGATTCATTTGGCAGCATTGTTGTACGAAATATCTAATACATTTTTGAGAAAGGGTTGAGACATATATTTCAGGTTGTAATTACTGAAGCAAAGCTCAAGTTTACAGAAACGATGGTGTGTATTTTTAGTAAAGTGTGTGTGTGTGTGTCTATTTATCTGTATCTGTATATCTGTTTCTCTACACACACACACACACACACACACACACACACACACACACACACACACACACACACACACACACACATATCTATAGCATCTATAGCTATATATCTATATATATATATATATATATATATATATATATCAATATATATATATCAATATATATATATATATATATATATATATATATATATATCTATATATTTATATATATATACATATATATATATATATATATATATATATATATATAGATATATATATATATATATATATATATATATATATATATATATATATATATATATATATATATATATATATATATATATATATATATATATATATATATATATACCGACAACGAGAACACCAAGACCGGAAGATCGACAACCGAGATGATGACAGTTTAAAAGCACGAAACTTCACATGCCCGACAAACCACAATCCCAACAATCAACAAAACAAAACAGATACCTTTTCTGAAAAATACACACACAACACTAGCACACCAAAAACCTTTCAAACCTACACTAAACGTTACATACACAACTATCTATGCACTAACCTTAACCCAAACCCTAACCCTAAGGTCCGTCATTATCGCACACTCACCTAACCCGTGCCCTAACCCTAACTCACTTAACCCACCCCTAACCTTAAGCCTGTCACTATCACACACTTACCTTACCCTCACCCTAACCCTAACTCACTTAACCCGCCCCTAACCCTAAAGTCTGTCACTATCGCACACTTACCTTAACAGTTGGTCATCTCAGTTGTCGATCTTCCGGTCTCGGTGTTCTCGTCGTTGGTGTTTTGGCATGTCAGTGTTTTCAAGTAGACCCATATACATATATATATATATATCTACAGAAGGTCAAAAGCACATTTTGAGGGTTAAAGAGTTTTCTTTTGACTTGAGAGAGGCTCACAGCGAAAGAGTGTGAAAACATATGCTCTAGGCTATATTATCCTTGCATGCATGTTATTAATGTTTGTAATATGAGACCGCATAAGAATGAAAAAATTGGATTTTCCTTTTTGCACCTTTCTTCCTTGTGACTACCTGATACACTACTTATAATTTCTTTTACAGCTAGAAATCAATGCATCATTTTAGTTAGAGTTTCTTAGCTAAATGATTCTGTTAAATCATTAAATATTTTATACAATTGTGTCAGGTTCCTGGCCCTCTAACATGCAATAAGACCAAATTCGCCAGGATTCACAGACATACATTTCAGGGCAGTGGACAGCAGCTGGCACTGCATAGTGAAACAACGCAACGGTGTGGAATATACCTGAATAACTAAGTAGGGACATATCCTACAAGCAGGGAGAAAGCTGTAATTGAGCAAGGTTGACATATAAAGGGAACTTTGTAAGTGAAGTGGATAGATGTAGACTAGAGTATAAGAAGAAGGTCAAGGGAGAGGTCTCATGTCTGACTGCGTCGAACTTAAGTGCATGTGTAGGACAACTACAGTAGATAGCATGACTTGCTGCTGACAGCCAATTACTGCTGTATACTGTAAAGTAAAAATATATAGGGGAAATGAAAGGTCAGTCAGTAGGTGCCCAACAAGCTGGACATCTTATTGCTTCCATGACAGGGGTGGAGGGGGAATATAAGAAAGTAAGAAAAGGGATATAGCAAACCGCAGAACACACAACAGAAATATGGTAAGTTAAAGCAAATTTGGTGATGGAGGGGGGCAGGTGCCCATTTTATATATATGTACAGAAATGGAAGGTATAGTGGGGAAGGGACGCAGTGGAGAGGAGGGGAGGGTTGGCACTGATGTCACAAACATCCATAGAACAATACAGACCATGTGTGTGGATGTTTTACTCAAACTGGAGACATGTGGTGCACATAGACATAGAGTAGACAAATGGATAGGTACAGGGTGGGGTATGGGCAGCATGCCAGCTGCCAGCTGGACCAGGTAGACACTACTGGGACCATGTAGGTTGTGGTTGTAAATAGGCATTGGCATAGCCACACCTGACTCTGGTGTTTAGATGGCATCTGCCATCCAGTCCAGTGAATCCTGTACACAATACCAGATGGGATGATATATGGTAATTCAGCATGCCATCACCCTCACTACCACCTTCACCATGTGCCCCAGCTTCAGCTAAGAGGCAAGTAATTTGGATAAGCTATCTGCTTATCCACCTGGGATAGGCTAGACCCTTCCCCAGTGCAACAACCCCATCCTGCTCACCTACCTCAGTTACAACCTTATTCATGGTGCAGCTGGCAACAACAGACATGTCTCTGGCTCTTGTGAACCATAATGACCAACAGAAGGGTGACACAAAGGGAAAATGCTACTGTTGATGAGAACCTATAAACTGTACATCATATGTGTATGTTTATATATATATATATATATATATATATATATATATATATATATATATATGTATATATACGGGTCCCTATCGGATTACCGAAGTTTCAAAACTTCGAACATCATATGACTGAGACCATATGATCAAAGTTTTGAAACTTTGATACTAAATTAAAAAAAAAAATAAAACATTTTTTATGTTTTTCAGAGGCACACGCCCCCCTGCTCCCCACACACCTCCCGCTCATTAAATATACCAACTATGAGAGCACACTACAGTGATGAAAACAGTACTTTTTCCATTCTGCACCATATGGCAGTCTCCATTTAAAACGTTAGAAGTTTCAAAACTTCGATCATATGATCATATGGTCTCGGCTGTATAATGTTTGAAGTTTGAAAATTCATTAATCAGATAGGGACCTACACACACACACACACACACACACACACACACACACACACACACACACACACATATATATATATATATATATATATATATATATATATATATATATATATATATATATATAGTATAGGTGTGGAAATCGGATGCCACATTGTCCTCCTCCTACAAGCCATCACATATGTATGATGAAATGCAAATCGCAGTGCATGACGTATAACTCCACATATAGGCATGAACAAAAAGAAGCCTGAGATTGCACCCACAGGCCAAATCTGTTACTACATTACAATTAGAATGTGTAACAATGCAGAAGCAGTATAAGGTGCCCACAGCTAAGATTGTAACCTACCCCACTAGATGTAGTTACAGTGCAGCATAAGTACGTACAATTTCCCATGTATGAGCAGCAAAGCAGAAGCAGAAACATGAAATTGTGGACATTGTCACCCCCATGGCACTGCCATGTACACTGTCTCACAAAACAACACACTGCCACAATATGCATGGTTGCCAATAAAATCACATAAAACCCACTTAACATAGCGAGGCAGTGTTTTAAAAAAAAGCAACGGAGAAAGCAAGATCGCCGTTGCTTTTTTTAGTGTTTCGCTATGTTAAATGAGTTTAACATAGCGAGACAGTTTTAAAATAAGCAACGGAGATGTCCGTTGCTTATTTTAAAACTGTATAGCTATGTTAAACTCATTTAACATAGCTAAAAAAAGCAACGGAGATCTTGCTTTCTCCGTTGCTTTTGCTCAACTCTGATGTACTGCGCAGGCGCGCAGTACATCAGAATTGCCGCGGATGCCAGACATCTGCGGAAGGGCAGTAAACAGGCATTATACTATGCCATTATTTAAGAAAAGTAATAGTTTCTTTTCTTAAATAATGTCATGGTATAATAGCAATAACCATTTCTGGGTGTGGGTAATGCTAAATTTACCCACGGTTGGCTTTGTTTGGTCCTCGGGCGCCTCGGGACCAAACCACGCCAACTGTGGGTAAATTTAGCATTACCCACACCCAGGCGTGGGTTATTGCTATAATACAGACTAAACTTCATATAAAGAAATTACATTCTTAATCATCAGTAATTCAGCACAATAGATACAGTGGGTAGAACTTACTATACATCTGTATAACTCAGGGAGAATGTATAGAAACCATACAAGTTCTTAGATGTAAACTAGACCTAGTAAGAGCTAAGTAATGAAGATTTAGGGGAAAAGATGGAAGAAAGAAAGGAGCTAAGGTGACAGAGAGTTGTATAGTAGTATAATAAAGCTAGACTTGAGTTTTGCTGACTCACAATTGTGTTGCACTGAGCTGGTGGTGGAGCCTGCACTTTTCCTGGAACTCTCTGGAAAGCTTTGTACCTTCTTTGGAAGCCCTGTGGCTGCCCTTTGCTTAGGCCTGTTTCTCTTTGCCATGTGTTACATACTGTCTGTGTTTGCTCTGGAGCTTACTGAAGCCATGCTCTTGTCCCTCGCAAGCATGTTTGTGTGCCTTTCTGTCACCTCATGGATCTGACAAATTTCTATTGGTTTGGTTAATGTCAAATCACTGTCACAAAGTAAAATCTTTCTCACTGCAGCACTATTAATACCACACACAAGTCTATCCTTTATCAGGTCATCTTTCAAATCACCAAACCGACACATTGTAGCCTTGTTTCTCAAGTCAGTTATATAAGCTGCAAATGTTTCCCCCACTTTCTGATTTCTTATATAAAACAAATGCCTTTCTAATGTAATGTTCATCTGGGGGTTGCACATTTCTCTGAACTTATGTTTCAAACACTTGGGGTCTTCTCTGGACTCAGCTTGCGCAACAAAATTGTGGTCTGCACCTTCACCTACATATACTGCTGATGCATATACAAATGAACAGTCTCTTTCTATGGTCTCAGATCCTGCTAGATTTAGCAAAATGAATGCCCTTGTGTGTGCATCTCTATCTGCATAAGTTGCTTATATGAAAATATTGTATTCTTGTTCAAATATTCCCCAGTTCTCTGCAATATTCTGATCAAACACAAGTGGCTGAGGTTTTCAAAATCCATCTGCCATATTAACACAGACCAGTGAAGGGTTTTGCAAATACATACAAAATACACACACATACACTTATGTGCATAAGTAATTGGCCGAAACACAATTTGTTCAATGCTTTTGCGCTCTGTACCTGTACTTTCTCTCTTTAAGCTTATCTGAATTGTGCAAATGAACAACCTCGTAGTACTTTCAGTTAACTGGACTTTGCAAAATAAACCTCTCCGCATACATTTTGCAGAATGTCCAGATGTTTGCCTCATATTTGTGGTCCATTTTTCACAAAATTGTGGTTTTATAGCAAATCATTGAAGATTTAAGTCAGAAAATAATGAAAAATATTTGATTTTTTTAGACTTCACACCCTTCAGAAAATTTATGCTAAGGCAAAATCTGCTATTCTGTCTACTTTCTAAGTATGTAATAGCAATATTTAAAAACTGTCCCTATTTTTGGGCCTTTGTCCCCCCATTCTTTATGTCTTTGTCCAGATTTCTTGCATCTCGGGCTTCTCAATGCTTTATTGCACTTTGCAAAACAACTTTTCAGATTTTTGTAATGTTTTGCTGTGCTTTATGAAATAACTTAGGTTTCTCCATGCTTTATTATACTTTGTGAAATAAGTTTTTATAGCTATCAATGCTTTACAAAATTCTGCAGAATAGCTTTTCAAAGTTTTTTAATGGTTCATGGGGCTTTGCGGAATGATTTCACAGACTTTGCAATGCTTTATAAAATCTTCGATAGGTCAAGCCAGAAATGTTAAAATCATTGACTTTTGGAATTGGTAAAGACAGAAATGCTAAAGTAATCACTTGGAAGTTTATCAGTAAATGCAGGAATGCTACAGTCATGCACCATAACTTATCAAAGCCACTACTTTAAGAAACGTTAGAAAGCTTTACGATGCAGCTGAGAAATTCACAAGCACTGTAATACTCTTGTAATCTCTTGTAAGAAACACCTTTCCTTAATGCAAGAAACACATCAAGCAACTGCTCAATGAGAATAAACTGAACTTTTGTTGCTTAAATTCAATATCTTTAGAGGTATGTGGATTTTGGAAAGGACTAGATGCAGTATACTGAAATGTCCCCAAAATGGCGGTACCTTGCTAGGCAACTCTTTACAGTACAAGTAGCACTCTGTAATGGAGGCACTATGTGAACAGACACACCCAGCACAAGAACTTTTCTTCCAATAACCATGCCTTGACTGAATTAAATGAGACAATTGCACGTTGCACACAGTGAACTCTTTAAAATACACGCACAGTAATAAGCACACACTGTAAGCACTTTTACACACTCTGAGACACTTTGAATAACTTTAATTATGCCCTTGATACAATCAGTGGTGTAACTACATTAGAAGTGCCCTGAGGCAAACTTTTCCTAGGCGCCCCAACATCCCCCCCCCGGGAACCCAAGCCATCGAGATGACCGAAGCCAAAGAAATCACATATAGTCACGTTCGCTTGACCTATGACAGTGGCATAAAACACTGAAATCTGGAGACGTGCTATTTCAGCAAAAAGTAAAAAAAAACAATTATAAAACAGTACATTATATAGATACCAGAATGTGAATTGTACCACCATTGTTCAATCCTACTCCTAGAATGACTTCTTGCGGGCTTTGTTATCAGCAAAACTATCAATGATCTTGTCAGTGTCCACGTCTTCCAGGCGTTGGCTCTCAATCGACAGAATGGCTAAAGAACTAAGTTGAACCTCAGACATTGTACTACGCAAGAATGTCTTTATCAACTTCAACTTCAAAAAACTTCTTTCAGCGCTGGCAACTGTCACAGGAAGTGTCAGATACAGCAAACAAGCAGTGATTATATCCGGAGAGCAACATACCACTATGCCAAATCAGCTGCTTTGTGAAAGAAAAATACTGTATTACCACCATACATTTTACTGCCAAGGTCCCTGTGCAAAACAGTCAGAGCAATATACCACTATATATATACCTGAATGAGGAAATCATGTGTCTCATCTGACATTTTCTGTTGTGTAGAGACAGTGATAGTGCACTGTAGAAGAGAAGCTGGATGATGCAAGATAAGCAGCCCCCCCCCCCAGATATATACTATGTCACCTCACCTCTGCTCTCTTGTAAATATAATAATGCAAGGATAATGCAGTTGATGCTATCAGATGCACAAATATCATAAGAAGACTGACCCACATTCAAAGAAAATACATTTTGCCAGTGGCAGATAAATATTAACTCTGGGCTGTCTTCAAAATCATAGGCCCCTTGAACATGAAACATACACATGCTCTTTGATACACCTTCCTGACTGTATTACAGTTTGTCAGCATTCAAGGCTCCCCCTAATCCTGAGACCACAGCTACCGATGCAGAATTATTCATAGAAATCCTGTACAACATATAAATGGCTGCATAGAGGCTGCTGTACCTACCAGAAGTAAGCACAAAGCAAACACCAAAAACAAAACCCATCCTAAGCTCAACAAGGTATATAACAATAGAAAAAAGTCATGAGTACAATCTGAAAGGGCAGCTCCCATAAAGAAAAGAGCTCTCTGATTCAAGTAAACAAGAAACTAAGAGGTCTAATTCTAACAAGGTCAACTATGAATTCAAGATAGCCTCTCAGGCTAAGGAAAATCATAATATCTTCTTCAGCTATGTCTGGAACCTTAAAAGGTGACACACAGCAGTGTGCTGAACTGATGGTAAACAGCACCCCTTCACTGATCATGGAGACATTGAAAATCTACTGGTTGATAAATTCAGATCTACCTTCATGCTCCACTCCACCCCCACTAACCCCTGTGAAATCCCTTCAAGCACACACCCTCATCTAATAGTAAGGATCGGGTTCTGGAGGTGCTGACTAAGGCCAAAAAGACTGCCTCATTAGGCCCTGACAATATACCTGGTTACCTGCAGAATAGTCAAAAACATGAATTGTCAGAACCACTTGAGGCACTCTTCAACTACAGCCTCAAAACTGGTCACGTACCAAGTGAATGTAAGAAAGCAATGGTCAGCCCTCTTCATAAGCGTGGACCATCAACTGACCCAAGGAACTACAGACCCATCAGTCTGACAAGTCTAATATACAAAGGTATGGAGCGAATCATCATAGAAATGATCAACAATGATATTGGCAACCTACAGACACTGGACACATGCCAGTTTGGCTTTGTTAAGGGAAGGTTGCGCCCACTTAATCTGGCTGATTTCTGTGAAAGGTCACCAAGGCAATGGATGAGGGTAAAACAGTGCATATCACATACCTTGACCTGACCAGGGCATTACTGCAAAATTCCACTCAGGCATTGTTGACAAACTCTCCAAACTAGGCATAAATCTTTACATAATTCACTGGATTGCTGTTTGGCTAGTTCACAGCTAAAACTCAAGAAGTCAGGATTGGAGAGACTGACTCCACCAAGAGAACAGTCACCATTGGGGTACCTCAAGATTCCATTCTCGGCCCAGTCCTGTTTGGCATCTACTTCTCAGAAGCCAAGGTTAAAATCAAGTGTCTTTGGCTTACTAATTTTGCAAATGACTGTAAATTGGTTGGTATCATTGATTCCCTCATAACACCAAAATCTTGCAAGAGGGTCTAACACAGACAAAGGATTAATGCCAAACCCACAGCTCATAACTCAGCACCAAGAAATGCATTATAATCCCCTTTCAGAAATTGTCCACCCAAGTTAATTAGTCCATCAATAAAGCACCCATAAGAACTGACCCGGTAATTACACATCTAGAAAACTATGTAGACAGTAATCTCTCCATCGACCAACATATAGCAAAGATAGTAATAAAATTGTTTTATGTCATATAACAGGTCGCCTTTACCTTATCGAAATTTCAGTTCACCAAACTTTAAATTCATGAGGTAACTACAATGAAAACTTACTTTAATGGTCAGGTCACTGGAATTTTACACGGGGAAAGGAGGTAGTTGGCCAACATCGGGAAATTTGCCCTTTTCCCTACTATAGTGTGATTTCATAGTTGGTATATTTAGTTAGGGGGGTGTGGGGGATGAAGCCCCACATTTGGGTGAGTTTGATATGCTTTGGTGTGTTTGCTTAGTGATGGTGGACAACTGCTTCCTTTCCCAGAGTAAAATTGCGGTGATCTGATCATCATTAAAGTAGGTTTTCAGTATAGTCATCTCATAAATTAAAGGTTCGGTGAACTGAAATTTTGATAAGGTAAAGTAGATTGAGTATAACTTATAGGTAAGGGTATGGCACTCAGGTGTCCTTTGGCAGAAGCAGTTCATACACAGCTCTAGCAGTACGGACATAGATAGTTGTTCAAGTCCAGCTATTCTCACATACTGTGGTTGTATAACAGATAATCTGAATTGTGTAGCAATAAGTTCATCAACAGATGTGATGTGGATAAATCAACACTGTGTGAACATTTACATAATTTTGATAACTTAAAAGCTTTTTATGTGACTCATATTATTTCTAAAACACCACTGAGGTCATACACTGTATGCTTTCTGACAAATGTAGCAATGATCTCTTCCATGCGATTAGTAGTTAATATGCAGTTCTCTATATTGTGGACATAGAAGGGCAGGGATATGAATCAGGTAATGTCATTGTGGAGGACAATAATGACAGACAGGACAGGCTTACTCAACAGATGGTGACATGCAAACCCACACTACCCTGAACACTCACAGGACTGAAGGGTTCTGAGCCACAGAAGACATTTTAGGAGAGGCTTAACCATTGCAACAGACTG
The DNA here is from genome assembly GCF_019279795.1 of Protopterus annectens. Lineage (NCBI taxonomy): Eukaryota > Metazoa > Chordata > Ceratodontiformes > Protopteridae > Protopterus > Protopterus annectens. The sequence goes on from NC_056739.1 coordinate 1,101,307,214, forward strand.
CTGATATAATTTGTTCAAGTGTATGCTTCATAAGACATCAGATACATTTCTGTCTGTAGCATGATTGGGTTAATTCAGCTCTATGAACTGTGAACCTAGGTAGGAAGATGTTCAAGTTTGTCACACTGCAACTACGGAGTGTGTAACTGACAGATACTATGCAGGATTAGCATCTCAAAAGCAATTGGTAATTACAAGTATACAGTAAACTTTTACAACTGGGGAGAGACAGACTAACTTTTGTAATCCCTTTAATTGGAGCCAAATGCACTGTAACACAATGGTCAGGTTATCCCTTCAAGTGTGTGTTGTCTGGGAAGTGCGAAATGAAGTCTTGTGTGGTGTGTTCAGTGGTGCACAGACCAAGAGGACTTGACCTACATTATAGATATTCTAATCCAGTGGTGTATGCATTTTAATATTTTGTTCACATTAGCTATCTTACCTGTAATATACGTAAATACATGTGATTTTTTTGTTTTGTGAAGTTAAGACAACCACCAGCCGACAATCTGCCTCACAGAGCGTGCGCATCCCTTTTCCCTGACACACATCTTATTGTACTTACACAAACTGTTTACAATATCAGAACAACAGCAGACAAACCATTCATAATCTCCTAATTTTCCATCATATCTAGAGTGAAAGGAGAAAATGTAATATTCAGAATAGAAATTGCAACTGAAGGAAACAAATGAACATTCAAGAGTTTGTGTACTAAACATGTTCCATAAAAAGTAAAGTAATAGATAACTATAATAAAATGGTATACAATAAACATACTAGCAAACAGATTTTGCCATTCAGATACAACATGGGAGTAAGCATCGCAAAAAACGTTAAGTTTTAAGGACCTCCAAAAACCACACAATGTGGTGCACTCCTGAAAGAGCTAAAGTAGTGAATTCCACTGGAGGGGAGCTTCATTATGAATAGAAAACATAATTTATAGAATAGCATTCTTTGACAACTAATCAAAGTTATGGCACCGCTCGCTTTAATTTTGTGATCAGGGGATACTCCTAGTCTTAGCTAGGTGAGGACCCCAGCCCTCCACAGGTTTGAAAAATGCTGCCACCAAGAAAAGGAGATAATGACAGAAATATTCAACAGACTTAGCAAAATCCAAAAGGGGAAATACAGACAGAGTGTATGTATTTGTGTATGTGTTCCTCTCTCTGTGTTTCACACAAAAACACGATTAGGGAGTGTATGGAATGTTTTTCTTCTGTTTGTTCAGCATTCAGAATAATAAACTAAATCACATGCATGAATATGTCAGAGTCAGTACATGCCTGCTATAAAGCAATTCCTGAAACAGAAGAAAGTAGGCTGCAATTTACTAGGAATGTCAGCTTATCCATCCAACGTGTGATGGATTAGAAAAATAGGAGGGCCCAGTTCCCCTTAACTCTTTAAAAAAAGGTCCACCTTCTGTGACTCAAAAGTGGACAAACACAACATCAGTGAAATATGAAACATATGCATGGTAATGACCCTCCCATTCTCAAAGTCTGAAGAAAGTCGTGAAAGAATCTTCTCCATAATGATCTGGATGATTATTCGTGATGTAAAACTGTATTTCTGACATTATAACACCCCGTACTTGAAGAACCCATCTAGTAAGAACAGTACAAAACCAGTCGTCTCAGTAGTAAACAGATTGCATTTCACAGATTATTATTGTTTTTAAAACTAAGACTGCACTTACAAACAGTATATTGTACAAATGGACTCCATTTAATGGAGACTATTTACAGAGTAACTTAATACAGATTGTCCACTCCGTCTCCCCAGAATACATACCCAAACATCAGAGTACACAGATTTTAGAAAAAAATTAAAAAAAAGGAAAACTATTTAATTTCCAGTGTACTATACCAGCTCACACCATGTGTGTTTACGGAGTTACTAGTTGCAAGAATTTGTTATTACTTGTTTTATCATTTCTTGCCCAGCTGTTGTATTTTCATCCACAAGATACACAAGCCATTGACACGTCCGCACATTTTTACCTCTCTCACTTTAACAGTACAGAAACAAAATGGGGAAAAAAATAAATATCGACCGAAGTCTTGTGTCAAGAGAAAATGTTGCTCTGTCAGCGATTATAGATAGTAGAATAACTGTTTTGTCGGGCCCGATCGCATTACCTTATAGGTTTGCTAAACTCATAGTGTGTGCATAGAATTGCACACACAGCTCACTGAGCATTCACGGGATATCCAAATCATAGGCAAACCTCTAGTGCAGTCCAGTCAACAAATCTTAAGATATCGGTATTTACCTTGTAGTGTTAGCCATCCTCTTTTTGACTGGTGGGTTGGTGTAAAAATAACTGATGATATTACACACTATGAGTTTAGCAAACCTATAAGGTAATGTGATCGGGCCCGACAAAACAGTTATCCTACTATCTATAATCGCTGCAGTAGCTTCGTTGGTAGCACCATAGATATAGTCTAAATAAGTGCTACACTGCGCGCGATGATGTCAGCACGCCTGCGGCCCGCGACTAAACTTCTTAAAGAAGAACTTTTTTTAATTAAATGCCCTGCCCAAAGTGCCCCCTGCCGCTTGGCGCCCTGAGGCAATTGCCTCACTTCACCTCTCTTAGTTACGCCACTGGATACAATACAAAGTCATAGTTATGCCCAAACACATCCCTTTGCCCAAACATAGCAGTTGCCTTGCTTTATTTTTTTGCTTACTGTGCTCTTTTTCTTATTATATTCTTTTTGCTTGTTTATGCCCAGCATATTTTTTTGTGCTTGCTTTACTCTAAACATGCCCAGTTCTGCCTTAAACATACTCATTTTGCCTTAAACATGCTCATTTTACATTAAACATGTTTACTTTTAACTTAAAATTGTCTTTAGTTAACAAACTTTATGTACTTTCTGCTTGCCTGATAATGTGGTTTGTTTTCTTGCCTCTTTGCATTGAGTATATGATTCAGATTACATTTCATTACCTTTGATTTTTTTCTTGTTGTGTTCACACTGTTTTCTCTCATTTTTACCTTCACTGTCGTCTTTACATCTCATGGTTCCAACTGTTCTATTTTCCATCCCAGTTCTGACACCATGTCACTTTCATGTTAGTACACAAATAAATGAGTCTTTGTGGGTTCTTTTTAACTCATTATATCCGAGTGCACCTCCAGGCATTTCTGCAGTTACCTCCTACTGTGCCTCTAGGTGCCAAATATTGCTTGTTCACATTTGCATTAATAATTCCACAACCATGCTACATACAAGATATCAGAATATTTTATCTTGAAGCATACACAATGGCAAACACAATTACACTGATGTTTGAGCTCTGTCAATGAGTATTTGTTAGAATTGTAAGGTGATAATTTCATTTTTTAAAGGCTCAAGCCACACCCACTGGGAGTTAAAGGTACACACTCAAAAGAGCTGTACTGGAGGGAATGAGTTAAGCAGCTTTATTCTATACAAACATGTCAGTGTAAAGGCTTACTGACTATGACTTAACTAACATATACAAACTAACAACTGTGATCATAGATACACAGTCTCTAGTTCCTTCTACAAAATGGCACTAGGGATTGCACGTCTGGAATTTATATGTGCACACACACATTATAGAATAATCAGCCTAACAAGTTTCATTTACAAAGCCATGGAACATATTACAATGGACCAGATAAACAGAGATATCCAAAACTCATTGGACTTTACCTGCAGGAATTTAGTTTTGTTAAGGGAAGTGTATGACTGATGAATTTTGTAAACTTCTTTGAGAGGGTTGGGGGGTGCCTAATGGTTAAGGTGTTTGCCTTACAAACACAAATGCAGGGTTTGAGTCTCACAAGGAATAATTGGCTAGGCTTACAATGGCTCACAAGGACAGTTAGCCTAGTACTAACCTATGAACAGTTCAAGGGTTACACAGGTTGCCAACTGTGGCTATGCTGTTCACATGGTATATTTTGACCTAACAAAGGGATTTGGCACCATACCACATGCTAGTATTGTAAGCAAGCTCAATGCCTTAAAACTGATCATTATGTGGTAAGATGGATTGCCAAATGGCTTAATAGACAGCAACCACACATTACTAGTGGCAGGACCCTCACTAAAAAGCATGAAGGTGACCAGTTGTATCCCCAAGGTTCCCTGAGTCCCCTCCATTTTAGCATTTAATTTTCTGATATCTAGACTGGAAACCAAGACCTCTGGCTAGCTATGTTTGCTGACAACTGCAAAGTGACAATTAAAGTCAAACCCCTCTCTGACTCCTAAAGCCTTCAGTGAGAATTTACACAAGTAAATACCTGGTGTACAGATAATGAGCTGATTAAATGCAAAAACGTATAATACTGTCACATTTGGAAGAGAACCTCTCCCCTCAGTAAACAGCATTGCCAACTCCTCACTTTGAAGTGTGAATTTTATTACTGATGGTTGAACATGGGTTGATAATTTCCTCCTGTTCATTCATCATGTGACAATGGTAGTCAGGAAATCTTTCTATCTATTAGAGGTAATTACCAAGGGAATGCCATCCAGATCTAAAGAGGTCCTTTTTCTCTTACACTCAGCATTGATTAGGTATATTATTGAATATATGAGTCCCTTTGGAATGTATTAAGTATTAGAAAGATCTCTAAGGTTCCTAACTAAGAAAATCACAGGCTTAAAGACCTTGAACTACCAAAATATACTAGAATCCCTGTCTTTTTATTCAGTATCTAACAGACTCTTAAGGGAAAGCTATATGTCTTGCCTTCTGAGTGATTAGGGTCCCAGTTGCCTTTGATGTATTGTATCTCCTCTAGTCTAATACCAGATCCAGGGATCCAGATCTTCACCGATGGTTATATAAGACATGATGGAGAGAGAGGCTTATCTCCATTATGTCTGGAATAGACTCTCTCTCTAGATTAGGCAGTGTAATACACTATCATCCTTCAAATGGGATCTTGATGTTTGAAAGGGTACCCAAAATTTAATCCTAGGCTTGAGTAGCCTGGCCTCTTACAGAAAGGAGGTACATCTTAAAAAGTGGGTTACTGACAAGGCACAAATGGTCACAAGACTCAAATGCCATGTAATTCCTGTAATTTCTATGATTCTTATGCTGCTATCTACAGACATCAATCAACACATGTGGAGGGTTGTAATCCAGGCACAGTCTGCAGGTAAGCCTGTCAACCTGGAGATAACTAACATGGTATGAGGCCTCTAGGAGGATGTTACTCATCACTGCCAAAGTTTGCATTCCAGAGTGATGACATGATTGAACTCATGTGATTTATAGTACCACATATGGCATTCATACCAGTGCCAAGTTAATAGTATTAATATTTTAAATGTGTCCCTGATTGTCCCTGATTATTTCTAGAGTTGTCCTTGATTCTGTTGAAATTTGTCACTGATTTGTTGAGCATTATGCTCTTTACCTAATGACTATGAATTGTGACCTAATTTATTATTTATATATTTATTTATTTAACATTTGTTTACCGGGAAAGTTCAACTAGGACAGAGCCTATTTTCAGCAGAGACCCAGGGAGAAACTCTGAGACACGTCTTTGTAATGTGGGAGGAAACTGGATCTCCTTTAGGAAACCCACACAAATGCAGGGGGGACATGCAGACTCAACACAGAAGGTACCCCAACTGCGAATTGAACCGGAGAACCTCTTATTGTGACGAAATTATATATTTTTTATTATTTTTGTACATAGGATGAGTTTAAGTTAGCTAGTTCTATTACCATTATCTGATCTGATTAATGTACAGTGATTAACTAGATATATATGGATTGAAAATCTTCCACACAGAGAAGTTTCTTACACTGTTTTCTTTTGGAGCCCACTATACTTGTTTAATGGGTTGTTTGAGACTTCGGGGATACCACAGAGATTACTTGTTATTTGGTCACCACTTTCAATTCCAATCACAGGGAACAACAAAAAAATGTAGCTTCCATCCAGGCAGTAATATGTTCAGCTGGCTTCCCTTCTCATGGGTCAAGTCTTTTCCCCAAGAGGGGTACTTGCTGTTTTGTCTTTCTTTGCAGATGGAAAGGTCATGAATCTGGTGTGAACTAGGGCATTGTTCTTGAAATACCCCTGTGTACAGTTGCTCCTCATCTCTGAAATCCTTGTCTGTTTCTAGGTTAGTCTCCTTAAAGAGACCAGCCACCACTATGCTGAAAGACACAATTAGTGCTTTGATTGTCAGTATAATAGCTGTGTATGTTTTTTTTTTATCTGATGTGTTTCTTTCTTTTCTTTTCTACTGAGAAAATTATGCAAGATCATAACATTTCTCTTTAATCAGCCATTGTTCAAGCTGAGGTTTTAGTGTTTCTCTTTGAAAACAAACAAACATTAAGGCAGCATTATGACAGTATCTCTTAGATGCCAGAAAACTACAAGTAAGATATTCTAACTTGAACTAATCACTTATTGTACATTACATTTTTGTTCACTAAACTATGTTTAGCTTCATCAGCCTCTTCAGATGCCACAGCATTTTACTAAATAATTGAACAGGTCATTGAATCTCTATACATGAATGAGGAAACTGTTCAAAATATGTTGTGCATTCCAAATTTTAAGTGATATAAAATAAAACATAATATATAGGAAATGTATAATATATAAGCTTGTCAAAGTTGACATTGAGCTCTCAAGAAGTTACATTGTATGAAAACATTTGTGTAGTACTTTGTAAGTAAACACAGAAATGATGCACGATAGTAGGTCATTTGCAGAGAAGGAAGTCGCCAAACTGCTGTTCAGGAATCACGACTAGTTGAAAGTTTGGCTAAATGCTGGAATAAATGAATAAAATAATACAAAGGCTTGATTTTGTGTAATGTATAAAATGGAAAAACACTGTGATTCAAACTACACACCAGTTATTTGTGTGTAGCTCATATGTAGTGTAGAGCTGAAACATACCAGTTTTATGCAGACAGTAAACACTATTGAGAAACTTCTGCATCATCATTATGCTAGTGTATGAAATCGGTCTTCTTTGAATGTATGCTGTCCATAATGTTGATTATATTCATAATCATAATGCAATAGACTGCAATTTTGTATCTAGTTTTTGTTTTAATACCCTTGCGATACATGCATGCATAGATATCAGCACTAGAATAAGACAAATCTGCCAAGTTTGCTGTAGAATTGTGGCTAATGCTTTATACTGATATCTGGTTAATCTAGATTTCAGGCAGGTATTATTGCCTTTGATATTCTCATAAATGGTGTGATTCATTTGCTTTCATTTATTTTAATTAATCTTTCTCCTGAGGGTATTGATCTAATAATGATGACCTCTGTTATAACACATGACATTCAGTATAAATTCATTGAAGTGCCTAGGGATTAATGGATTCTAACGGAAATATGTTACAGAGCATATTACTCCCCGACTACAATAAATGTTACTTATGGTTAATACTTCTGTAATATCTCTACTGTAAAAGCCAGTAGGGTTTATGCTTCATTGCTTTTGGCATTGTTCTTCAATTTGTAAGTAGCGGCAGAAGCATGCAAATGTTTTCACAGATTCTGAATTTACCCGCTCTTCTAATGCCAGAGGTATTTCTTTTAGAACCTTTCAGTTTTATTTGCAGAAAGGAAATTAATAAAACATGTGCCATCATTTTTAGAAATAATTTAAAGGAAAGTAAATTTGTTCAAATAATTTGCTTTTCATCAAAAATGGACTTCATTTGTAGATTATACTTTTCATGAGAGTTCAGCTCTGTGTTAAGATGAAAAGCTTTATGATAAAATGTTGCATTTTGCTGTGTGATTTATGAGATGATATAAGACAGTGGACATGCACTTACAATTAGTTTTTACATTAATATGTAAGGACAAAAGAGGAAGGAACGGAAAGGGAGGTGTTACAGATGACAGTATGTAATTATGACAATTCTGGTAATTTTTATGTAACTGTATTTCGTTTTTTTTTTTTTCATTTTTGATTGTATCTGTGCAATATGAAAAAAAAGAAGTCCACTTAATTTTCTTCAATGTAGTCAAAATAAAATTGAGACACCTAAAATATGTATACTTTGGTGGATGACAGAAAATGCATTTGTTACATTACCTCCCCAAAGCACAGAACTGCGCATTCAAAAATAATACCTAAAAGCACATGGTGTTGTGTCATGCAATAATTCTTCTGTCGGTTAAAACAGAATTAGTAAAAATGGCATGCAAAACATGAGATACATAAAAAATGCACTTAGCAATTGTAAAAGCTCCTAAGATATGCTGTTTATGCTAGACTGCAACTATATACAGTGTTTACTTCGTTGCTCAGCTTTTTGTGACCAGATTATATCAGTGTCAGATTTATGGGTGTATATATGTTTTTTAAAAGCTAAGGAACAAGTTACAGTGATTAGCATCTCATACAGTGCATATAAATTTGGAGTACAGACCTCATGGACTTTAGATTTAATCTGTTGTCTCTTTTGGTTATTTTATTTTATTTATTTATTTTTTTTTTATTTTACATTTGTTGACCGGGCTAGTCCAACTGGATATATGTCCATTTTCAGTGGAGGGGGAGAAAACTCAAGGTCATAGTTAGATTAACAAAAACATTGATGTTGTTACACAAGATAATATACTGGTTAATACATATACAATTATAAACCTATAACAAGTGAGTACAATTAAATACACTGATGCTTACAGACCAAATAAGAGAAAACAAGAATTATTAAATGATTTCACGGTACAGATTTGAACAGCCAGACAAGGAGGGCTAAAATAGAGTGTTCTTTGGTTTTTGGGTTAGGCGGAGGCTGAGAGAAGCCTAGGTACGACTGGGACAATAGCTTATTAGTCTGGACTGGAGCAAGGGCATAACCATTTGGATTTCAAGTATGCTCTAAGATGTAATTTAAATTGGTGCTGAGAGGGCATAAGTCTTAGGTTGTTTGGTAGGGCGTTCCAGGATTTGCCAATGGAATTGGCATATAGTGCATCACCACCAGCATTGTTAGATTTAATGGTCCTTACTTGTAGACTTTTGGAAGACCTGAGGAATTAAGGTTGGATGCAGGGTAAGTATTTTGTTCAGTGAGGGAGTTTTACCTGGATGGTTAATAATTTTAAAAGCCTCAGTTAGCTGGTTGAATTTGAGTAAATTGGGCAGTTCCAGCCATTCAAGAGACCTTAAATGTAGGCAGTGATGAGTGCGATAGGGCGTTCCTGTTATGAATCTGGCTATGTGATTATAGGTAGTTGTTAGTTTATTAAGTTCTTTCTTGTTTAGGAAGGAGAATATCGGGGAGGCATAAAGGAGAGTGGAGAGTAGGTGGGTTCGGGCAATAGTCAGTTTGGTGTGAGTTAAGAAGGCCTTTATTCTATACATCGACCCAAGTTTTCTGTTAACCGATTTAATAGTTAAGTTTACATGTATATCAAATTTAAGTTTATGGTCTATGGTCACCCTAGTAGTTTGGTATTGGATGGGTACATAATGGTCCCATTGTTGGAGGACACATGGAAAGTAGGATTGTTGGTGTTGAGGGGTTCTATAGTTTGAGCAGTCACTGAGGTGGGGAAAAGAGAAGTAATTTGGTTTTGGCAGGGTTAAGTAAGAGTTTAAGTTCCGAGAACCATTTTTCGACAGTAGAGAAGCAGTTTTGGGTTGTGGCTTGGAGTTTGGCGAGATTCATCAGAGCAGATCAGGGTGGAGTCATCTGCATATTGAATACAGGTGGCTTTGGGAATAATTGAGTGTAGGCCATTTATGAAAATGGAGAAAAGAAGGGGACCAAGGATAGATCCTTGGGGGACACCAATATTAGTTGGGAGTAGGTCTGATAGGCTGTTTTGCCACTGGACTGCCTGTTTTCTACTAGAGAGATAGGCATTAAACCAACTTATGGTTAGTTTACTAAGATGTAATGTTTCCAGTGCCTGAAGCAGTAGTTGGTGGTTGACCATATCGAAGGCTTTCGACAGGTCTAGAAAGAGCGCAGAGGATATTAGTTTATTATTGCAATTGTGGTTGACTGAGTTTACAAAGGAGAGAAGAGCTGTGGTTGTACTGTGATGGGGGCGGAAGCCATGTTGGGTATTTGATAGGAGGTTGTTATGTATGAGGTAGGTAATGAGTTGTTTATGGACACAGCGTTCCATAATTTTGGCTAAGGGAGACAGTATGGCTATGGGCCTATAGTTGGAGGTTTCAGTGGAGGGCCCTCCTTTGTGGAGGGATGATATAAGAGATTTTCCAGATAGAGGGAATAGATGCTTCAGAAATGGTCCGGTTGATCAAGATTGATACAGGGTAGGCTATGGCATCAGATGCTATTTGTAGGTATTTGGCAGGGAGCTGATCAGCGGTGGTTGGTTTCAATTTTTTCAAGAGGGTGCGAATGAAGGAGGTGGAGATGGGTTGTAGGTTAAAGGCCGTTTGGGTTGTATTTATAATTGGGGTTGCCACTGAGGCGGGAAGCTTGCTGGCAAGGGACTGGATGGTCTCAGTGAAAAAAGAATTAAAGGAGTTGGCTATTTCTGTTGGGTCATTGTCCATGAGTTTGTCGGGGTGGGGTAGTAGACTTACCAGGATGAAGTAAGCGGTTAAAACCAGCCCAGAATTTTTTAGGATTATACTGATGTTTGTCTTGGAGGTGACAAAAATATTGTTTTTTATCAGATTTAACGGCTACTTTGGTTGAATTTCTTAGCTGGAGGAACTTGATGCGGTCTAGGGGGTTTTGTGGTTCTCCACTTATTTCAGGCCTGGTCTCTGATTCTAATTTTGGATTTAGTTTCTTGTGTTAGCCAGGGTGCTATACATTCCTTAGTTCTCGTAAGTCGATTAGGAGCATGGGAATTGAGTATCTTGAGGAAAGTGTTATTAAAGTATGAAACACTTTCATCTAAGGATAGGGTTTTAGGATGTGCCAGTTACAAGCCTTGAGATCAGCTAGGAATTGGTCAGGGACAAAATTTTGCTATTCCTTACTAATCTAGTTATGGGGAGTCTTATTTGAACATTTGTGTTTTATAATAAAGGTAGCAAGGTGGTCACTAAGGTCATTGGGAAGGGTCCCTGTGGTATAGTTATTTGGATTCCTATTAGTAAGAATCCAGTCAATAATACTCTCCTTTTGTTGTGCATGCCCAATTCTAGTGGGAGAAAGAATATTTTGGGAAAACCATGTAAGTTAATGGGGAGAGGATTTGATTAGAGACCAGTCTATATTAACATCTCCTAATATTATTGTTTCTTGTGGATAGTTATTAGCAAGCCAACTAAGGGTTTGTTCAAGATTTTCTACATTTTGCCCGGTGGTAGGTAGGTTACTATGAGATTAATACTTTTTGTCTGTTTAGGGATATCTTAAGAGCAATCAGTTCCAGGTTTGGAACTTTGGGGGTTGCAGTGAATTCATTGTGATGCTCAAGGAGTTCTTGAACATCACAGCTATTCCACCACCCTTTCTGGTTGTACGATCAGCCCTGATGATGTTATATCCAGGAGGGATAATTTCCTCATCCTTGGTGCTTGGTTTGAGCCAAGTTTCTGATAAACACATTATGTCCGGGAGTGGATATCAAGCATGGCATGCAAGCTATGTACTTTATTGTTAATGCTTCTAATATTGAGATGGAGCAAAAGAGGGAGTCCGTCTGCTAGCTGCATGGCGGAGGTTAGGGTCTGGGTCACTAAGAGGGCCTGGGTTGGGGTGGATGTCCCGTCATTAGTGATGGATTTTTCAAATATTCTAGTATTTTTGTAGTCTGGTTAGTAGTTTAAGCTGTTCTCTTAATGAGGATACTTTTGGGTACCTAAGAATAAAGTGTGTACTTTTAGGGATGAGGTGAGTAGCGGAGTAGAGAGAGTTAGGGATAGGAATAGTGGTATTTTGGGAATACAGGGAGGTCTGACCCTTAGGAAGGTACATTCTAGTTAGGGCTTGTGTTTCATAGGCTGTTAAGAGATACGGTAAGATGAGGAGTAAAAGTACAAGGGGGAGGGTGGTAAATGAGGTTCTGTCCATGGTGAGGCTGAGATCTCAGCGTCAATAGGGCTAGGGGCGATACCTAAGTCAGCAGGAAGCTGGAGGTAGTAGTAGGGTGAGATAAATTGGTGGTGGAGAGATGGGAGGGGAGTGGACAGTTCCACTACCCAATCAGAACTGTCCACTCCCCTCCCATCTCTCTGCCACTCCCCACCACCAAACCTAACCCGCCCACCTGCCTAACTCTCTCCATTTATCCCCATTTATCCCCAGCTTCCTGACATGGCAACCAGTTCTGCATAAAGCTTAGCAGTGACTTCTGTTCATTTTGCTGCAGAGCTTTTTGAGGGGCCAGGCATGAGAGGATGGGTTTGAGTGGTCAGTGCCAACTCATTCATCCTTAAAGGAAGTGGGTCTGCGGACCATGCAGTATTAGTGACACCTAGTGATTGATGAGTGTATCATGTACTTGTAATAACTGATTTGACTCATGTTGTTAGTGCAGCCCTCTTCTCTGAACAGCAGGGACGGAGAGAAGTATCTATGAGGGGATGCAGGCATCCTGGTTTTGAATATAAAACAATTATGAGCCAGTAAGCAACTTGTGGGAGGAGTGGGCAGGTCATTCCTTGGGTCCTGAAGCTGTCCCACACTCTTACTATCCAGTTCTCACCAGAAGAGGAACAAATAATCTGATATGGCTTTTTCCGAGGAAAGAATGAATGAGTTGTAAGGCTTTCACCTAGCCCAGGGATGTCTGGCTTTAGTCCCCAATGGAGTGAAAAGGCCAACAGGGTGCACACAGACATGCCTTCCAGCAGGTCCTGGTGAGGGAGGGTCAGATTAAAAAAAAAACATTAGATTTAGCATAACGTGTAGCCTGCATGTGGTTATTTATTTATTTTTGTTGATAAATACTATGTTGTGCCTTACATTTCAAATGTATAGATAATGTGTGTTTTTATTTAGATTCCTGTACTTTGTCACCTTGTACCATTATACGACAGTATAAATAGATTCTAGAATAGGTTTAATCCTACTGATGTACTTCCTGGCATGTACTATGCAATATGCCCATGTTATAGTACAATGAAAACTCCAGAGAGTGTGTTATGTATGTATTATACACTGTGTTTGCTACTAGTGCACATGCATAATAGTGTAGAGATTGTATGCTTCACTGCAGTATAAATAGATTCTAGAATAGGTTTAATCCTACTGATGTACTTTCTGGCATGTACTATGCAATATGCCCATGTTATAGTACAATGAAAACTCCAGAGAGTGTGTTATGTATGTATTATACACTGTGTTTGCTACTAGTGCACATACATAATAGTGTAGAGATTGCATGCTTCACTGCATTCTATAAGTGAAAAACACTCTGACGAGTGCACCAGATGGTACACTTTTTCAGTGCCATATAACTATATCAGTGTATTAAGATGATGACAAAAAAATGACACCTGCACCATAACATCATGGAATATGGTAGTGCCTAGTCACAATGTAGCTGTCCTTCCACTCCACTGTCATGTACAGTACCATTCCATCTTTAATCTAATGAAGGCATATTCCTTGAGCTGTGCTACATCCAGAAATATCTTGTGCCAAACATACACATTGAAAGAAATGTAGTTGCATAACACAGCTTTCATTTGCTCCTTTCCTATTGCCATGTAAGCTCCTGGTTCATTCCTGTCCTTTTTCTTAAAATTTGCATCTCCAACGTCTTCATAGGAATGCCATATATTATTATTCTTCCTTTCTCTTCCCTTTCTTCATTTGTGTATGTGTCAAGCTATGTGAATCATTCCCATACCCCAGTACTTCTGAATCTTCAAATTTGTGCTCATTTTCATTTGCTGTCATAGCCTGCTTTCTTTGTTAGCTTATTCTGTGTTTTGTTGCATGATCCTTAGAATATAACACAGCACTTCTGGTGCACATTTATTAACGATCACATAAAACTGGTCACAAACGCAGCATCTCTGAAAGGCCATGCCCTTACTGTTAACCTTCACCATTTATTCATCTCTCACTCCTTCCACACTGCACTACATAGCTTAGGGGCAGGGTGATTATAATTCCATATATATTTTTCATTCTTTGCCCATTTTAAAGCCACCCATGTTAGGATGAATTTTGCCCCAAAATCTCTTCATCAAAGTGCAAACATTTGTCTCTTGTCACTTCTTTGAAGACCTCATCATGCAATTAGTTGATATAAGACTGACAGGATGTTTGTTGTGAGGCCTTGCTGCTGCCTGCATGCAGGAGAATATCCATTCTGTAGTTCATGTCTATCACTTTTGTCACTTTCTCAAGAGACTCATTAGAGACCAGCACCATGTCAATTACACCAATGATGTTATGTCTGCTATTTGGAAACTACTTCTAGTTGGTAAAAACCTTTAGGCATTGGGCACAACAATATCCTATGCTAAGTAGAGGCTAAATAGCAGTATCTATGTCTCAAGAGACAAGGATATATGTGTCACTATAGCTGCACAAGTGTTAGCTCCACACCCAATTCTGCTCCAGTGACAGTGACAGATATGCTATACTTACCAGATGTAATTTGTTCAAGTTTCCAAAAATGTCTCTTGGCTGTGTATGATATGCTTACGCATTTTGAGCCTATTTCCTTTCACATCTTTGTCCACAAGTCTCATAAAAAAGGCAAATGCAGAGAACTTTGTACCCCACTAATTAATAATGGTAAGACATATTTCATCTAGTTTTGGGGTGCATGTATTCTAAAAATGCTTGTGAATGAACCATGCTATGGCTCCTGGTTATAAACATACTAAAGGATCATCATCCATGTGTCATCCTTAATCTCTCCCTCCATGTTCTATATGACCTCTTAATATATTTTTGGATACCCACAGTTGGCTGTCAGCTACTCCCAGTGTTACTCTTTATTCACCTGCTTTACTGAACCTGACTTTCAACTCTCCTGGACTGACAACGACCATTTTCAAGGCTAGTGAGGAGACTGGAGCAACGTGTGGCAGCATCATACTGCTGTAAAGGGAGTTTTTTTCCCTTAAGGCTTAATCCTTGTCCACACATGGAGTTGTATGGCCCATGGGCATGGGATGCAAGGGGCTTGCAGTATATCTCCTGTGTCTCCACGTGATACTCAGGCCAAGCCCAACTCCCATCTTGTAGAAAAACTCCCAGCATGTCCCTGTCGCTTCCGGAGATTAACCATAGAGGTGTGCTTGTGCATGTGCTATACCGCCCCTCTCTCCAGCATGGTCACTCATCCTGTCTGCCTGCACCTTCAGACATCTGGACCACTAACTGAACTTGTGTCACTTAAGCCATAGTCAAGGCCTTATTCTCCAATACCACTGGCACAAACTACATGTCGTCTTAGTAAACTAAAAGTCTCAGGGTTACAAATGACTTTCACATTGCCAAAATACATTCATTATGTGATTTATGACTTGTGAAACACATTTAACCCATTCTTAACCCATTCTTATTTGAAATGTTAATCTTACATGAGTAGTGGTTGTCAAAACAAAAAGCTCCCCAATACCTACAAATGCCATAAGAAAAATATTTCCCCAGCCTTCTCCATTAAATGTGGCTGAACGGAGTGATATAATCTCATGATATAGTATATAAATTTAAAGGGGGTAGAGGAAAAAACAAACAGGGGCATTGACTCCTGTAAGAAAGGATGTGCACACTTTTGAGTAAGAAAGAATGTTTCTGAAAGCTCAGACATACAACATTAAGCAACACATTTCCTAAACTTAAACTCTGAAGCATATATTTATGCATAAAATTATCAGCATTCGCAGACACTGTTATCTTTTCAGTTCTCAAGTAAAAAATACAGCAAGCTTTTATAGCTATTGAATCTGCATCTACAGTCATATTTTGACCTTGCAACTCAGCAGACTGCTATGTACTGATTAGGACTAGAAAGTACTGAATTGTATTTTATAATACACATTATTCCTTTTCTCACAAACAAAACACAATTAACTGTTTAATCCCTGCCCAGCCTGTCAGCAACACAAATGTATTATAGCTGAATGCAAATTGCATGGCTCACAGATGTACACGACTTATTATTTATCTCATGTTTCTGGTTATATGTACTACTACTTTTTAAACTGTTATCCATGTATATAACAACTGCAAAAGTATGTTTTGTGTATCATAATTCATGATATGCATTCGTATGATGACATCAGGAAAGCTGGTACCTAAAATTCTGAAAATTGGCAAAGACTGTAAGAAACAAGCAGGATATTTAATGTACGTTAATAATTTGGCACTAATTAGTAATTTCGGATCAGACTTTCAGAGCAATCATCTCACTGCATAAACTATGATGGGATAATTTTAAAGGTCTGGCACAAAAGATGCTTGACAAACAGTGTATGAAGTCTTCATTGCAATACATTATTATGGAATACCGTGCTGTGGCATGGGATACAGAAGCCCTAGGCATACTCTTGTAGATGTGAACTCCTTTCATCAGAAATGGCCCAGTTGTGGTCACAAGAAAAGCTCATTATAGAAAGGCATTAAAATGAAAACTGTCGCTTACTTGATTTTAAAGTAGTTACTACATTTCATAGGCAGCTCTAAATGGAAGAAGAAATGCCTTTTGTGTATCATAAAAAAAAGCATGATAGGGCATGTTAATCTACAGAGACCCACTTCCTCTACAGACAGAGGTATAGGCTGCAGGTATGGGGTTATAGGTACAAAATGGGATAGTAGTGTTGTAGCACAGAAGATGAGGACTGACAAATTTCTATTTTACAACCTACAAATAGTAGCAGCAGTGGTAATAATAATGATGATGATGATGATAAATAACATGTATATCAGGGGGTGACTGCTTCTAGCTGTGGGGCTGACATTGGAGAAATCTGCACCCAAAATCCCCAGCATCAAAAAAAAAAATAAATAAAATGAAAGCATCTCAGCCAGGTTTGTGAACCAATGAGAAATGTAGTGTTTTTCTTTTTAAGCGTACATGATAAACAAAGCTGAATCTTGAAGGAGATAGTATTCTTCCTCAGATTTTGGATGGTCACCGATATTACTAAGATTGCTGACAATAAGGAAATGGGCACTCATGTGAAATTTTTAGAAATCTCTCTCTAAAGGTATTTAACTTTTGTGAGTGGATGGCTATTTTTTTTTTCTAGTGTGTATTAAAATCACAAGTACAGTTTGAATGGATATTCATTCATTCTCCCGTACAGAATTCATCCATTTCAGGATCTCAGGGGAGAGGGAGACTTTATGGCAATGAGTGGGTGCAAGGCAGAGAAATTTCTGGGTGGGATGCCAGTTCACCAAAGGATGAATGTATGTGGGCAGGCACACACATACACACACACACACACACACACACACACACACACACACACACACACACACACACACACACACACACACACACACACACACACACGCAATCATTGGCACAGTGCATGCACATGCATCCAGTTTGGAGGACTGTCAGTTCACCTGTGGCAGGATTTTGAGTTGTTGAAGAAAAGTGAAGCATACGATGAATCTTCATATGGACAAGGGGAGGACATGTAGACACCACACAGCAGGCAGTCCAGCTGAGAAATGGACAGGAGAACTAAGATCTATGACAGAGCAATGCTGACCACAGCAGCTCTACACTACTTCACAGTTTTCATTTGTCAGATTAGTCACCTTTAAGTGTCAGTATTCATATAACAACAAAACCTTATTTTGTCATTCATCTGCACTTGTATATCAGTGGAGGGTTTGGCATTAAGGTACAGAGTTTGATTCTGACCTCTGGTTATTGGCTAGGCTTGTAATAGTCTACAGACTGATAGCCTATTATTTAATAAGAACTATGAACATATAAAGGATTGTAGATTTAGTATCACAATGTATTATCTACAGAAACAAATATGTTTGTCTGTACAGTTCAGTGCTGGATCTAGTGTAGCATCAAAATTTGTATCTATTCCCAATGCTGACTCTGCGTTAATTTCATTGTCCTGTCATCTCAGAGCTGTTGTAGGGTGCAAGGAGTCAAATTACATATGCAGCTGTGGATATATACATGCAGTGGCCTTACTGTTTATTACAGCTGTTCACTTATTTAGTTGTATTATTAGAAAAGGCAGTCAAAAGATAAATATCTGCTTCAATAACAAATGCCATAGCATGGGCCAATGGAAGAGAGTTGTAGATTTGAATATTGTGTACTAAGATTTTCAGGCTTCCAAAAATTTAACTTGTAAAGGCTGGAAAAAGTATCAGATACTCGAGAATGAGCGAATGACTACATGAAAGAAAAAAGTAAAAACATACGTGTATATGGTTCTCAAGTGTAATGGCTATGAAAATAAATAATGTTTAGGAAATAAGAAATCTTGCACTAGAAAGATGTGTCTGACAGGAAGATAAGTTTGAAAGCAGATGTCATCAAATCCTGCAGATAGTGTGCAAACGAACTATAATTATTTGAGTTCAGCTTCTCATGATTATGAAATTGTAAGTCACTAATGTTCACATTAATATGCTATGGCACTAGAATGCAAACGTATATGGATTGATTGTAAGTCACTAATGTTCACATTAATATGCTATGGCACTAGAAAGCAAACGTATATGGATTGATTGTAAGTCACTAATGTTCACATTAATATGCTATGGCACTAGAATGCAAACGTATATGGATTGATTGTAAGTCACTAATGTTCACATTAATATGCTATGGCACTAGAATGCAAACGTATATGGATTGATTGTAAGTCACTAATGTTCACATTAATATGCTATGGCACTAGAATGCAAACGTATATGGATTGATTGTAAGTCACTAATGTTCACTTTAATATGCTATGGCACTAGAATGCAAACGTATATGGATTGATTGTAAGTCACTAATGTTCACATTAATATGCTGTGGCACTAGAATGCAAACGTATATGGATTGATTGTAACTCACTAATGTTCACATTAATATGCTATGGTACTAGAATGCAAACGTATATGGATTGATTGTAAGTCACTAATGTTCACATTAATATGCTATGGCATTAGAATGCAAACGTATATGGATTGATTGTAACTCACTAATGTTCACATTAATATGCTATGGCACTAGAATACAAATGTATATGGACTGCGCTGGGCAATGATGTAACTCTGAGTGTTGCTTTCACTTTGCCACTGGCCCCAGACAATGGCAACATCACTATTCAATTAAGTAAGGGGCTATGGAGATGTAGCCTCCCACATGGGAATATGTGGGGTCAAACCCTTTACATAAAAATCCAAAAATGGTAACATGCAAATTTAGTTTGGTACACATTTATGCTTTGTATTAAAGTTGTGTGAATCAGAAATGTGGTCTCCATGTTCTACATTTCTGGACTTTAACTTGTATAGTATATCCCTTGAAAGATGAAGCAGTAGGCAAAGTGATAGGAATAGAATAGAGTAGATGATGGAGAGGCAGTGCAAAGAATATCTCAAGAGAGACAGTGCTATTTTTCTGCAGAAGGCGCCACAGAAAATGCTTTGCAATGCCATTATGTAAACAAGAAAAAAGAGCTGGTAGTTATGAGTAACATCAGCTTTGACAAGAATTTATCTTCTAATATTGCCATCCATCCATCCATCCATCCATCCATCCATCCATCCATCCATCCATCCATCCAGAAGTTTGGATAGGCACAGTTACTCACCTAATCATGCATGCTTTTAGAATTAGGAAATTATCTCGTAAGCTGGAACAATTGGATGAACTTTTATTTCTGAACCTGATAATATTGCTGCACTTGGCACTCTCTTTCTCTCTCTCATGCTGTCAGTGACCTTTGCCTAACTTTTGCTGCCTGGTTTCTTAGAAAATATAGAAGAGTTCTGTTACTGCCTGTGAAACCTAGCAAACAATCTTATCAGTTTCAGTAACAGAGTTGTCAGTGCTAACTATTCTGTTTTCCATGTTGCTCCAGCTGGACTCAGTTGTTGAATATTTAAGAAACATTTTCCTGAGAATCCTTGACAACATGAGCCCTATAAGCTGGCATTGATGGCAGCCTAAATGTCTCTCATGGACAAACTGTGGGATGCAATCTACACAGTTAGAGATACATTGTCCCTAAATATATATAAAAGGCCAGAAACCTCACAGAAATATGCATGATAGATCAAAACGAATTGGGTTACAGCCATTTGGTTGCTACAGTTTAGTCCATATCATGGAAGTTTGAGCACAATATCTCAAGCTGGCAGTTTTTTTTATTTTTATTTATTCATTTATTTATTTTATGTCGACCAGGTATGTTTCAGTGTTTATCTCCCTTCATCCAGATTATCTACATCCATGAATATTGAAGCACTTCACGGGTTTCTAAGTTTTTCAGATTTGCCTGTCTGTAATAATTAATTTCATAGTGTGCCAGGCAAGAAATTGTTAATATAATATGTCTGGTTGCAGTTTATGTAGTAGTGAGTTTAATATCCATATCATTCTTGGGTTGAAATTTATGCTTACCAATGTGTCTGAGTTACATCAACATAGGTTGTTTTAAATTAATTAGAATTTGCTTTTAAGCTAACTTTTATGTTTCTCATAAAAACAACTTAATTGATAATATTAATGTCAACTAAGCTTCTTGTAATTTGTCGATTGTGTTTGATGTTTCAAATGTTCCTTTTTAAGGATGGTGATGTTAATCTTGATGATGATGATGACCATGATGACATGGTTCTTTCTCATCATACTGTTATCTCTGATCATAACATACAATATGTCTGTTAAGCTATGGCATGCCTAAATGTAAAAGCAGCCATACTCTCTGTGATGTCCCTACACTGGCCCAGTAATGAAGGAGCCTCAATCCTCACCACTGGCAACAGTGAAGGACTTCCACACAATGGGAGGATGACAAGTACACATACAGTAAAGTACAATTTCCCTTAAGAGCACACAGAGATCACAGCCTGGAACTGTTTTTTCTGTCTTTTTCCAGATCTCCAATAAGACTCCCCACTGGCACAGCTATAGGGTTAAGATCTCAGCCGAGTGGCCAAGGTAAGATCTCCAGCACCCTCTCTGTCCAACCAGTGCTCTGTGTCCCTGCCCAAGTAGCTGACACACACACTTTGATATTTGATTGATATACAGACACACACACCTGGGAAAGGCTGGCACAGGTTTACTAGCTATGCCCCCTTCTGCCCAGACTATAGGGTAGTACCAGTTGTCACCAGCCACCCTTACTTATCAGCTACTATAAGGCCCTTACAAAGGGTGTCCAGTCCTACTGGGTAATGTTACTATTATCCAAATGGTAAGTGTGACCAAGACTTTCAAGGCTATTTAGGAGTGGCCTGTACAGTGTCACTAAATACAAGTACTCTAAAAGCTTAAATATCTCTAAACAAACCAGCCACAATTAAAAGGTTTAAATATATTTAATAATAAATAATAAAAGAACAAGACAATACTCAAGCAACACAGTAACTACAGAGTTCAGAATCACAGGAAATATGTTAAAACAACATTGCAGGACAGTCTGAAATACAGAAAACATCTAAACTAATCATTACTATATTCCTATCTATATATAAGCAATACTATGCCCTAAATAACTTACTTACAAAGCAAGGCAAATGCAGATGAGTGGATGTTCTTGTTAGGTCCAAGACAAAACACAAAGTTCACTGTCTTCCTCTCTGAGAAAGTTCTTAAATTAATATCACGTATTACTGCTGGGTTAGCCTGGATGACATCACTCTTTGTCACCTGCCTTCAGTTCCCAGGCTAACAGAAACAATTTAATATTTCTCTGTGAAAAATACATATCTCTCAGATATTTACTTAGAAC
This sequence comes from Protopterus annectens, assembly GCF_019279795.1. Classification (NCBI taxonomy): domain Eukaryota; kingdom Metazoa; phylum Chordata; order Ceratodontiformes; family Protopteridae; genus Protopterus; species Protopterus annectens. Next base: position 1,101,329,080 of record NC_056739.1, read on the forward strand.
TGGAAGTCATAAAAACAATTAAACACTTTTACATTTGAAACCTAGTAATTATTTCTGTTTCAAGATAATAGGAAAACCTCTAGCTCTAGACATTGTGTCTGCTTGCTGAACTGAAACTGAGATAACACAATCATAAAACAATTTCCACTTATTTTCTTGAAGTTTTGTAAGTTAACTCTATATGTTCCATTTTCTACTATTAAAACATACATTTGCACAGGTATATAGTTTATATACATTTCTGTTATTTTCCAGTAGGGTACACTGTGGTTACATTTTAGCTCATCACTTTACACAGCCTTCTGCACCAGTAGTTTATTATACACATAACATACAGTTCTCTTGCATTTCTAAGACAAGCATATGAATCATATTAATATTCACAAATGACATATGATTATTTACAAAATTCCAGATAGCTGGTCTGGCAGTGTTACACTCTCCCTTTCAAAGTACGCACAGATTAATGCTTTGCACCAGATAGTAATCCAAGAGATCGTGTTTCTAATAATTGTTTCCACAATAAACGTGAAATTATTAACAAATTGGCTAAGATATAATGGGAGCGTATGAAAAAATAATACAAATAAATTATATAAATATTAAACCAGCTGACAAAGGCAGAAATATTGTGATTCCTTCTTTCTATTAATAAATGTGTGGCAGTCATTTAATAGGTAAGGATCTTTCTGAGATGCTTAATAAGATTTATTATGTACTACCAGTGAAGTTAAAGTATTGGCTAAGGGAGTCTCCTACACTTTTCATCAGATATAATGGTTTGAGCATCACAGATGGAGTTATTCCCTCCTTTTTATTGCCCATCAATGATGCAAAAAATACAAAAAAAATTATAGCAAGACTGCTGCTTCAATCCATAGCAGCTATGTGGGAGGACTCATTAATCATGATTTAATGAAACATGGTATTAAGGTTTAAGATTTTGTATGGAAGAGAAAGTAGTTTTGGCTAGTATAAATGCTAAAAGCCTGTATGCCTGTGATCAGTGTTGGATTGAATGGAAGTCTGAGGTATTCTCTTCAGCTCAGAGCCCATGAGGAATTAAATTTAGTTATAGTTTATTTTTCCCTGACAAGTATGTACCTTAGACTCCAACTACTATTAAATAAAGAAAGATATGACAATTGAGGCATAATTTGGGTTTGCTTATACTAACTTGGTTAGGGGCCATTTGAAAAATAAACATACTTATAATTGTATGTATTATACTGATTATTATATGATACTTTGATGATGTAATTATTGTTTGTATAGGAGACATCTCTAACTTTGTTTTGATGTTTAGAATATTTTGTTTTCATTTAAGACAGATGTCATCATTAGGGTTTGGGTTCGTGAATTAATGGGTTGGAGAGATGGAATCCACAAAGTCATTCATGAAGGCATAAGACAAGTGGATAAATGATGAGGGAAAATGGAGGGATAGAGGTTAAGTAGAATAGTATTTGCTCTTAACTGGGCTACAGATTTTCTATTTCATTCTGCCATTAATCAAATGTAGTGTAATATACAATGTAGTTATTTAAAACCTCACTGTGAATGACAGACTGACTACACATATGAACTGTTACATAAGTGCGATTAAGCTGCAAACCCAGGTTTCCTGAAGTTAGATGTCTTAAAGATAATGATGTCATAGACTCCATGCAGTTAATGCCCTTGATTGTACTCTGTTTCTCATATCACCTTCTGGAATGAACTAATATGGTGGAATAAAATAGGCTTTTAAACTAAATGTTGATTTTGTTAAACATGGTATGCAACTGACTATAACTGACTAGAGGGGTTGATGATAATTTCTGAGTAGGTGTTACTACATCAGAATGTATAAATAAAGAGTAAGAGCAGTAAGGGACTGAGGAGGTTGTCTCTTACTTGGTATTATAATGTTGCCCCCCGGACATGGTTTATATACAAAACAAATATTAAACATCACCAAAATGATATAATCTAATAGTTAGAATAATTAAGTTGTAGAGGCTTTGCCCTCCAAGTGTAGCAGGGGCATGCCCATAATATAAAATGTGTGCACTATATTTATGGAGAAAACTGTGATCCTTTCAGGAATTTGACATGCTGAGATTTTTGAATTAGTCTTTCTAATATCAGTGCCATGTAGTTTATTCATGTTATAGAGATTTTTTTATAGTAATCCATTCCACTTTGGCAGTTATTTGCTGCATGAGAAAAATAGAAAGAGGACAAGCGGCTCAGCTATATTTTATTCATTATCTCATGGATGATTTGGATCTTTCTTGATTACTAATGTATTTTAGATTATCTTTAATTTCAAGCTACCACTCTTTGGGCTTCATGATTCTCATTTCTTCTGAACTAACTGCACCGCACTTCTTAGCCTAAAGTGTTAAAAATACAAGTAACCAATGCAAATTACTTCTTGTCTATACTGTGACAATGTGAGGTATTGCCAGCTATGCCAGGAGAAGTAGGGCAGTAGATGTGTAAATATGCCAACATAGCTAGCTAGAGTTTTGTAAAGAATTGTATGTCATTTGTATATCAAACTGATTTGGACTGGTGCTTGTGTAAAAAATGTATTTTTAAAGCTGCTTGTGTTAAAAAATGTACAGACGGTGGGTCCTGCTGGACAGAAAAAAGAAATGCACCTGTATGTCAGACTGTATTATAATGTTAAAATTAATATTGTAACAGAGGATACTGGAAGAGAAGAGGTTAAGCTCAACTCCAGCTAACTTTTAGAAAAATATCCTGAAATTAAATTGCTTAATTTGGGCCATATAGATTGTATTTCATAGGTCTCAATGCAGCCAGCGACAAAAAGTCTGTACTAAGATGCCTTCTGTATTGTTGTTGTAGTGAACTAATTACTATTCTGGAAGAGTGGAAGTTTGAAATTGTTTTATGTCTTCCAGAAGGACATCTTAGCAAAGCTCTATCTATGTGTATGGTAATACATATGTGCGAGATTCTGGTTCAGTTTCTAGTAAAGGGGGGTAGTATGGGAACCAGACTTCAGATGACCAGATGTATGTGATGACATTCTGTAATCCAGCACAAAAATGATGTTTTAATACTAGATGAGACTGAAGTCTCCGGACTGTCTGTTTTTTTGACCTGACATAGAAGATCACTCACGTACTTCATCTTGCCTTGCTTTAGTAAGTAACCATGGGATAGTAATTCTTTAGATCAATCAAGAAAATATAGTGAGATTAGTTAAGTACTATTTTTCTCTATCTGTGTGAATCTGTTCATCTGTGTTATTTTAATATTTCCTGTGTCTGAAACTCTGCTGTTTATTGTAAATATATATTTAGTATTTTCATGTTCTTTTACTATTTATTATTAAATATATTTACACTTCTCATTGTGGCTGTTCCTTCAGAAAATATTTTAACCTTTGAGAGTACTTATATTTATTTGGTGACATTGTGGCCACTCCTGAAAGCCTTGCTGCATTCGTCAAACACTACCATTTGTATTAATATTAATTTCACTCAGTATAATGGGGTACTCTTATAAGAGCCTTAGAGTAGCTGGCTTTGGAGTGCCTGTTGGCAGTAACTACCTTATAGTCTGGGCAAAGGGTAGCAGAGTGAGTAAATCTGTGCCAGCCTTTCCCAGGTGTGTTTATGTGTGTGTGTGTGTGTGTGTGTGTGTGTGTGTGTGTGTGTGTGTGTGTGTGTGTGTGTGTGTGTGCAAATCAAATGTCAAAGAGTGTGTATGTGTGTGTGTGTGTGTGTGTGTGTGTCTGTGTGTGTGTCTGTGTGTGTGTGTGTGTGTGTGTGTGTGTGTGTGTGTGTGTGTGTGTGTGTGTGTGTGTGTGTGTGTGTGTGTGTCAACTACTTGGAGCAGGGACACAGACCACTGGTATCCCAGACAGGGTGTTGAAGGATTTGGCTTGGACACTTGGCTGAGGACTCAACTCTACAGCTATGTCAGTGTGGAGTCTTACTGGGGGCCTGGAGAGAGAGAGGGAGAAACCCAGACCCCAGACTGAGTGTGTTCCCTGTGTGCTCTTATGGGAAATTGTGCTTGATGTGGAGAGCTGCATCTGGAAATACTGTGTGTATCTATCTTTGTTCCAAGTGAACTTCCCTCCATGGTGTCAAGCCTCAGATTGTTTAACAATAAAAAGGAAATTATATTTTAATGGTGCTGTCATCTATGCATAGAGCATATATGGGGTAGAAACTACAAGCTCAGTAATCAGTGATGATTATAGTATCATAAGATCATAAGAACAACAAGGCAAGTATGTCGATAGCCCATGTGCACCTTGCCAAAATACCACAGTCAACATGCCCCCCCTTGCTTCCAGAAGATCAAGACATATCAGACCTGGAAGGAACTTGTGGAGTCCCAGCCATGCATTAAGGTTAGCATTGAAGAAGATAGGGTGTCACTCTGCTTAACATGCACAGGCAATTTATTCTGGGGATAGGGCAACCGTTACCATTGTATGATGAGTCTATTCCTACAGATTGTTTTATTTATATATCAGTAAAAGTGTAGTTCCTTGGTTCAGGTATTTCTGAAGACAGAGACCATGTGGAAGTCTCTGAGTCACAGTATAAGGATAAGTCTTCAAGTCAGTCATGATACCTAATAGTTTTTAAGGTGGAAATATTTTTCATCAACAACCTTTGGAATTTTCTTAATTGTCTGATATGTCTGGTTAGGTACATGCTGAAAGGGGCATGGTACTCAGTAATTGGTCTTATTAGGGCAGAGTGTAAACAGACAGTGACATCTTTGACCTACATAAGATATCTTTGGATGCCAGTTGTAATCTTTGTACAGTATATAACTATTTGAACTCTAATATGTTTTAATCCACTGTACATGTCTAGCATGTATTTTTTCTTTGACTATATGTATGCTTACAAACTTTAACATGTTTATATATACTCTGGGATTTGAATATTATTGTAACTTGTACCACTTAGAGCTTTTCTCCTTGGGTGTCCGCTGAAAAGGGCTGCTGCCCAGTCGAACTAATTTGTTTAGCAAATAAGTAAATAAATAAGTTGTTCTCAACAGAAGGATTTTCTGACCATTTTGCCTTAAATTTGAGTGTGCAGTGCTACTTTTAAAGTACTGTCCTATGTCTTGTGCTGTGCTGATTTTTTTAATTTAGAACTGCTATAGTGAGTAATCTCCTGGTGAGAGAAGAGACACTGCTAATGCTCTTTGGAAAATTTGCTGTTGGCTATACAAGCAGTGTGTTTTATAACTGGCTTGTGTACACTAGTTTTTTTTTGTTTAAACTCAAGAGTGTTTGCAGATGCTAGTGTTCTACTTGGCTGTACACTGCTGAGAACCATTTTCAGCAGATCCAAGTGCTCACACCTTTTGGTTTTGTAAAAGACTCCATCAGAGGTGGTGTCAGTTCTGAGACTAATCACTGTGTTCTTAACCTAGCCTTTTGTAGTCTAAAGCTGTGTTCAGCTTTGTACACTTGTGCATAGTTGCATGTGGCTGCACACAGTTGTGGACAGCTGTGTGCTGCTAAGCACAATTGTACATAGTGGCACTAATAAAAATGTATAAATCTGCTACTTCTATACTTACATTTTGTAAGACTTGCTCCACACAAATTCTGCATATCATATATCACTACTACTATCTTTACTAAATTTGTATCTTACTATTCTGCTGTTTTCAAAACATTTGCATTACTTTTCTTTGCAACTGATACTCCTTAATTCTTTCTTGCCTTTCTTCTAGTTTCAATGTATTTGCACTTGACATTCTGTGTAAATAAATCACTGTATTTGATGCTGTCCACTGTTTTGGCATCTGAGCCAACTTGCTAGTCATTGCTTATGTTATCCATAAGTTACTGCTAGTGGTTTTACTGATACTGTTTTCTGCGGCTGACTATACTGTAATTGCAATTCTTTGCTGCTGTGGCAAAAAAAAAAAGATTGTTTTTCATCCCATTACATTCAGAAATCCATTTGACTGTTTATATTACACCATATTTGTAAACTGCTGCTACTGATTCACTGGGATAACAACATTCTCCTGTATTTGCCATTTTGGTGTTATCAATGGTGCTATAACCCTGTTACTGTGGCAACCATGGCAGGTTGCTTATTCATCAGACTGCATTTAACCAGTCACATTATGAAACTTATTTGCTGTGGCTATACCCTTATTTCACTTTGTGTGTTTTATCTCTGTTATACTGTCTTATTTTGCTAGCAAAACTCCTTGCCTCTCCTGTTTAACAAAAAATCCCTCCCTACAATAAGCTTCAGCATTGCATTCTTTACATACCAGTTACTATGAGCTGTGAGGTTTGTGGTCACTCACACTATTTGTAGGCAACCCACCAGCCCTGGCCATCATGAGGCAACGTAAGAAGTGCCTCATGCTTACTAACAATCAATTGCTTTGTTCACTAGATAGGTCTGTATGTGAGAGGTGCAAGCATATACTAACCTTAGAGGCCAGCCTCTCATCTAAACTTATTGGCAGTATCCACCAAGTGGTCCATACTGACACCCACCTTACACTACCATGCCCATCAGCAAATAAGCCATTTTATACTGAGGAACCTAAGAAATCCCCACCCAAACTTCAAAAGGCTCCAAGGTGTAGGTTGGGTGAGTAGGATAATCAGCAGCATGCTTGTAAGCAAACAGCATTTATACAGATAACAAACAGTAAAAGAGAAAAAAGGGGGTCACCTAGCTGGTAAGCCAATGCCCTTAAATCAATACTGCCAAACCACCAAATCTCATAACACCCTAGTAATAGGTGACGCCATAGCGAGATAGACAGGTGCACCACTCACCAGGCTGAGCAAGGAAAGAGTGAGGGTAAGCTGTGTCTCATGTGACAGGATCTGCTATGTCACTAGAACCCTCAAGTCCCTTAACACAAGGTACACATATGATTTGGTCATTGCACACATGGAAATGAACGGCTTAAGACACACCTCCCTGGATCAAATGAAGAGAGATGATGGAGCTATCAGAAAACATGTCTGGGCTAATATGAATCTAGTCTTGAGTAGTACCCTACCATTAATAAGAATGATGCCAGAATACAAACAACAGATAATTGATAATAACTATTGGCTTAATTATTGGTGTCATGCTTAAGGGGTGCAAAATATATTAGCCTGGGGCAAGATGATTGACGATGGTCTCTGCTTTGCTAAGGATGGCCTGCACCTCTCTCCTGAAGGCTCTGATAAAATGGCCAAAATGTTATCCACAACATAGTGCCTTTTTTAGGTGTTGTCAGTCTCCTTAAACTACCAACATAGCGAAACAAAACCAAGATGTTATAAAAATTGTGTTGTTCAGTGTTAGAAGCCTGAATAAGAATGTGTACTTCTTACAGGCTGTCCTGATCTTTGAAAATGTAGATATCTGCATCACTGCTGAAACATGGCATCAAGTGCAACCCCTCAATGCTAGATTTCAATGCATACCACGTGTTCAGAGCTACTTCTGAAAATGACTTATCTTGTTGGTGATGGTTGTCTGTATTCCTAAGAAACCAAATTATTTCAGGACAGTGACCTTGAGATCCTTGATATCCTACTTACTGACAATAAAAAGCCACACCATAGTATACCATACCATACCATACCAAACCATACCATACCATACTATACCATACCATACCTTACAATACCATACCATATCATACCATGCCATATCATACCATACCATATCATACCATACCATAATACCTCACAACCTCTTAGACCAAGAAATCTCAACAAAACCATCAATAATGGAGGGCCAAAGACCAAAAATAGGGACGCTTTTTTAAATATTGCTCTTACAAACTTAGAAAATTGATAGAATAACAGGTTTTGCACTAGCATGGGTTTTCTGAAAAGTATGAAGTCTGAAATGCTAATGTCTGCCATCATTTTTTTACTTCATCCCTCAATAATTGGTAATGATTTGTAATAAAACCACCATTTTTATGAGTAATGGATCAAAAATATGAGGCCAAACTCTGGGCATTCTGCAAAAATCTGTACAGTTGAGAGGTATGCATACCATACAATACCATACCATACTATAGCAAACTACAATGCCCACTCCATGTCATCTGCAACCCATGAAGCATATCTAGTCCTTCCCCATTGAAATAAATACTATTCTCCTGCAGAATTTCAACTATCCTTCCATTAAGTGGGTAAGCTACACTACTATAAATAAGTAGGCACATTGCTTCTTTGATTTCATAAATACTAGCCCATTAGAATAAGTAGTTCACACACCAGTTGGGGATTCAAATATTTTGGATCTAATCCTCATCAGTATAACCCCCCACCCTAGAGGACATATCGAACATATTAGCTGATAAATTTAGCTCTGACTTTACACTTTTCTCTCTCCTTAACTTTTCAGTGCATATTAGCATGCCCATACCCTCCTCAGATTACCTCAGAGTTAGTCCTGAGGCCATTCTCCAGAGCTAAAAACATTAGCTCCATGGGTCGAGACAATGTCACAGGTTTCGTTCTTGTCAGTACCAAGCATAGTCTTATAGTATCACTAACAAACCAAATCAGTCGCAGCCTCTCCACTGGATTCATGTTTAATGTGTGGAGAACTGCTGTAGGCAACCTTTTACATATGGGAGGACCCAACACTGACCCTGGTAATTATAAACCCATAAGCCTAACCAGCTTTATCTTTAAGGCAGTGGAGCACATGATTATAGAACTTATTGATGAGGGCATTAGCAGTCTACAGTGCCTTAACCCAACCTGTTTGGCTTCATTAACAATAGATCCTGCCTCCTAAACTAAGCGGACCTCCTTGAACATGTCAGCGATGCACTTAGATGCAGTTAAATTGGTGTACACTGCTTACTTTGACCTGGTGAAGGCCTTTGACACTATCTCACATTCTGGCATTATAGAAAAGGTCATCAAAGTAAATAAAAATCCTTAAGTAACCCATTGGGTAGCAAACTGGCTTTACTGCCAGAACCTAAACTGCTGTCATAAAAAAGGGTTGGTTATTAGTGAAGTCCTTCAAGGATTGGCCCTTGGGACACTTCTCTTTTGTATTTACTTCTCTGATGTGAAGTCTGATGTTAATGGCCTGTGGCTGACCATATTTGCAGATGACTGCAAATTCAGAGTTATCATAAACTGCCCAGCTGACTCTGTTTCTCCAAGATGGTCTCAAACATACAAATAAACAGTACTACGACCACTGCATTAAGCTAAATGCAAAGAAATATAATGTAGTGTAGTATAGTGTCGTATAGTATAGCATAGTATAACATCCTTTGGCAAACTTGAGAATCTGTGCACTTACCACATCAGTGAAACCCCTTTAAAAATTGAAACAGTTATTAGGGACCTGGGCACTTTCAATGACAATAAAGTATATGTTTACCACCACATGTCTGCAGTTGTCAGGAAATCCTTTTGTCTAACCCGACTGACTACTAGGGTTGCTCTACATCAAGTTATTATCCTACTCTATTCATCTCTTATTAGACCCATGATAGAATATAATGCCCATTTTGTTGTGTACTTGTCTAAACATATGACACAGCTTGAAAGACTGAAGCCCCCCCCCAAAAAAAGAAATAAGGGCATGTCTTCCTGTGCATGTGTATAATGTGTGATGTTAGTATTGTTTGTGAAACATGGTTAAAGAGCAATGAATGGAAACCAATTCTGTCAAGGTATAAACGTTTTTACTGTAAAAGACATTCTAACAAAAAAATCAGGTGGCGGTGTTATGATAGGGATTAAAAATAGTTATGAGGCCTGTGATTATTACATGTTCAGTGATAACACCAATACTATAGATTGTGTAACTGTTACAGTAAAGACAGCCCTATAACATACAACAATTGTTGGAGTGCATGCACCACAAAAGTCAAGTGCTGATGACTTAGAGGAATTAATACATTTCTTGCATGAAACACAGGAGGGAAGAATAATAGTGTCTGGAGACTTAAATTTACTGGAAACAGATTAGAATAATATGTATTCAACAACTTTAATAAGGAAATTATTTGGAATGTATGTTCAGAACAATTGCTTCAGATTGTAAAAAACTCTACCAATGAATGGAACATACTGCACATTGTTTGTGTTCCTAAAGAAATTATTGTTACTTCATGACAAGTTTTACCACCGTTGATGTGCAGTGATCATGGGGTTATAAAGGTTAATTTGTAACTAGATAACTCTGCCAAACTGAAGTTGAAACCAATGTTCAGAAGATTAATAACAGATTATATGGAAGCAACACAGTCACTATGTAAAACTAATTGGAGTGATATGATCAATGTTAAAACTGCAGAAGAAATGTGGAAAGTTTTGAAAGAGAAATTGTTTGAATGCAAAAAAATAAAAAAAATTTAAACATCAGGATATAGGCACATAACATCAGGAGGATAGGTTTCCATAAGAGCAAGATACTTGATTAAGGTGAGAAACAAAAAAGTATAAGAAATGGAAAAAAGGTTGAACTACAACTTTGAAAACTAAACGATCAAGAATAATTTGAAGACAATTTATATAAAGATATTGAGCATAATAGAAAACCATTTTATAGATACATAAGATGTGGAAGGAGTAAAGACATACAAATTGATAAATAGTGTGTAGATTCTAAAATTTATTCTCAGGCACAACAGATTGTAAATATATTTACAAAATCTTATGCAAAACAGTTTAAGGGGGTGACAAGTTGTCTTAGTGGCATCCAGGTAACTAAAGACACTGAAATCAAATTAGATTACATTGAAAAAGAACTGTGCAAACTGGATTCAAACAAAGCAAAAGGAGGTGGGATAATTAGTAGTAATAACCTGAGAATATTTCACAAGAACTTACAGTAGTAGCAGGTAGTAGTAGTCCACATAAATCACAAAAACTGTGGCCAAAGAGGAGCCATAAAGATGATAAAGTGGACTGTTGAGGATAAGAAGGAAATATTGTTACTATTATGCAAAAACCCTGAATTTCCAGAGACAAGATATACAAAACAATCAAGAGAGAAGTTAGAGGAAAGAAAAATACTTCCACAAGAAAAACTGTCAGAAGCTTCAAATAAAAATTTGTATTCATTAATACAACATATTTGTGAAAAAAAGTATATAAATCAAGAAACATTGATCTGTTTGGAAAAAGAAGCATCTGAGGAAGTGCTAAAATATAAAAAACAAAACCTAGAGATTTTTGAAAAGTATAAAAAATAAATATGGACATGGGAAAGAAAGAGAGATTTGATATAGTGTAATATTTATGCAATATTTATGCAAAAGAGAAAGCCAAATTAATCAATATAAAGAAAGCAGCCTCAAAGATATTTGAAGAGAAATACAGGCAGGCAAAGGCATCCAGATATAGAAAATTTCCCAATACAGAAAATAATATCACAAAGAGGGAATGTAGAAAAGAAGATTAGTAAAGTAGAAGTAAAAAAAATACAAGGTAAAGTTATGGAGTGCCTGTGAAGTGAAGGAATTTGTGTAGAAGGTCTAACACAGGTTACATCACAGCAAGATCAAGCGAGTCCACAGAGTAAGGAGAAGCAGGAAGATCAGAAGACATCTGAAGCAGAAATATGGACATGGGAAAGAAAAAGAGATTTAATATGGTGCAATATTTATACAAAGGAGAAAGCAAAACTAACCAATACAAAAAAGCAGCACCAAAGATATTTGATGAGAAATACAGGCAAAGGAATGCAGACATGGAAAACTTTACAATACAAAAATAAGAAGACAAAGAGGAAAAGTAGAAAAGGAGATCAGCAATGGAGGAGTTAAAGAAATAGAAATTAAGGTTATGGAGTACCAGTGAAGTGAAAGATTTGGTGCAGAAAATCTACTTTAGAAAGCACTAAAACAGGATAAAGCAATGGATATCCAAATTAAGGGGAAACTGGTGGAACAGGAAGCAATTGGTCAGGTGCCATATGAAGATATTCTGGAGCCTTCCACAGGAAACCAGCATAAATGTTCACTTGAAGCTAGACAGCAAGGGAAGGAACAGGAAACTGTGGAAACTCTGATGCAGTCAATGCTGAGGAGTGATAGGCCAGTGAGTTCCCATATGATAGAGCAACGGATGGCACAGGATGAAATTGAAGAGAATGTGCCACATGAAGATGCAATAGAACTTTTTATAGAATGCTCACAGGAAATGGAAAATAAAAAAAAAATGTGCCCTCAGTTTAGAAAACAACGAGCTAAGAGAAGAGTTGAAGAGTTGCTTGATTTAATGGAGATAGATAGACATATTAAGATCAATTAAAGAAATAGACTGCAGAAGATCAATAAAACCCAAAAACTCAGAAGTTTGATAAAACAAATGAACACAGTAATTAGGACTGTCCATAGAGATCCATGTGATATAACAGAAGTAAACAGGATATATTACTGATCAGCTAAATTAATAACTAATAAAGTCCTACTGCAAGAACACGGGGTAGTGGGGGAAAGGGGGTTCCTATTACGTGAGCGAACTTCAATAAGTTTGAACCCTATATGGTCAAAACCATATAGTCGAACTTGCTGAAGTTCGAACACAGAAAAAAAAAAAAAAAAATATGCAACAGTAAACTAACTGTTGCAAGCAGGGGAGCAAGCCCCCCCTGCACCCCCCATGTGGGGGGGCTGTGCCACACACACACATCCCTCTCTTTAAATATACCAACTCCGAGACCGCACTGCAGTGCAGTAACCCCACACCCCCCCCGTCTTTAAATATACCAACTCTGAATATTTCCCTTTACTGCACTGTAGTGCGATCTCGGAGTTGGTATATTTAAAGAGTGGGGGGGGGGTGCAGGGAGACTTGCCCCCCTGCTTGCTACAGTTAGTTTACTGTTGCTTCTTTTATATTTTTTTCCCATGTTCGAAGTTTTGAAACTTTGAACAGACAAGTTTGATATTGTCGTGTTTGAAGTTTCAAAACTTTGATCACGTGATAGGAACCCGGGGAAAGGAAGGGGGGAAAATCGAATACCATCATGGAAATATCAAATAAAGAAAACTATAAAGCAATTGAGATAAGAAGTGTCACTGCTAGAAGAATATAGAAGAGGGAACAGATCAACAAAATACTAAGAAAGATAGACGTAATAAAAACAATGCACAGTATTACAACAGACCAGGATCTATCATGCACTATCGTAAATAACAAACGAAAAAGTAAAGCATAGGTGGAAAAACTTAGAAGATACACAGGTAAATATAAAGTACAAAATAAGCAATTTACTGATGACCCAAAAAAGTTTTATAGAGAGTTGGTTAACAAGGTAAAAGGAATTGAAAGACCACCAAAAAAAGAAGAAATAGATACATTTTGGAGAAGCATTTATGAAGATCCTGTGGAACATAACAAAGATACTAAATAGATAGAAGAAGTAAAAGAAAGAATAAAAAGTTTAAAGGTACAGGATATGAAATGGGATGAAGTAACAGCCAGAGAAAATGAAACAAAGTTAAGAACAGCCTCTAATTGGAAAACCCCAGGCCCAGATGCAGTACATAACTTCTGGTTAAAAGTATTAACACCTTTGCACAAAGATTTAGCTATGAGTAAGAACTATTTATATGCACACTGTGAAGAGACATCAACCTGACTAACAACAGGAAAAACAATGCTACTAATTAAGAGTGAACCTAAAGCTGCCCTAAAAACTATAGACCAATAACTTGCCTTCCGACAACATATAAACTATACACTGGAATGGCATGGATTGACTATAAAAAGGCATTTTATAGTATCCCACATTCATGGATAAAAGAGTGCTTAAAGTGTAGAAGATGCACCCTACACTGATCGACTACATTACAGTGATCATGAAACAGTGGCAGACCACTTTGCAATTAAGCCATGATAAAGGACAAATTATTATTCCAGAGATAAAAATTTAAAGGAGGATATTCCAGGGTGACTCTCTGTCACCACTGTTATTCTGTCTTGCCTTTAACCCATTAAGCTGTCTATTAAAGCTTAGGTCATGGCTATAATTTGGCTCCTAGAAAACAACAAAGTGTAAAGGCTTCTCATCTTCTCTTTGTTGATGATTTAAAACTGTATAGCTCATCAGATGAGGAACTGAAAGCACAACTGCAAGTTGTCAAAGCTTTTTCAGATGATATAAGAATGTCATTTGGTCTTGATAAATGTCCGAAAGTAACCTTTAAAGCAGGAAAACTGCAGCACCAAGAAAACATCAGAATGTGATATAAAAGAACTTGAGCAAGAGGGAGTGTATAAATATTTGGGAATTGAAGGATCAACAATAAAATATGAACAAATGCGAATAAAACTTAGTAAGGAAGACATAAATTAATCCTGAAAACAGTGTTCAAATCTAGGAATAAAATCCAAGCTATAAACCATTTTGTTCTTCCTGTCCTAGCTTACAGTTTTGGAACAAGGAGGAAATTATAGTCAGCTGCCTGTCGGGTGCCAGGATCTGCCACATAACGCATGCACTCAAGTCACTCCACAACAAGTACAAATATGACTCTGTCATTGTCTATGTTGGAGTAAGTGACTTGAGATGTACCTCCCTGGACTACATGAAAAGAGACATGGAAGAGCTCTTGGATCATGTGGCCCAGGCAGGTATGACCCTAGCCCTGAGTAGCATCCTGCCTTCGCCCAGAATGATACCACAATATAAGGACAAAATGATTAACTTCAACAATTGGCTAAGCTTCTGGTGTCATTCAAAGGGGATCCAGTATCTGTCTGCCTGGGACAACATGATTGACAGACCATGATGCTTTGCCAGAGATGGTCTGCACCTTTCGCCCCCGGGATTCAGGTTACTGGCTAAGGCTCTTGCCAGCCCTGTAGCACCTTTTTTAGGCAAAGTTCAAAGGACAAAACAAGCACCGTAACAGGTACAAGCATGCAAAATCTGAAGGTAATGCTACTCAATGCTAGAAGTCTAAACCTCAAAATGCACTCTCTCGAGGCACTCCTAAAAATGGAGAATATTGATATCTGTGCAGTAACTGAGACCTGGTTCAAGGCTCCAGAGAGCACCCCTGCAATACCAGGTTACAACTCTTACCACACTTTTCGGCCACCAAACCAGGACTGAAATACTAAAGGTGGAGGAGTGTCAATATTCACCAAGGATATTCACACCACCAGGCTAGTTGCCCAACACAATGCGTCTGAAATTCTCCAGGTGCAACTAACACTAAGTAAGACTGCAATCCAAATTGTAGCTTGCTACAGATCCCCCACCATACCCCAAGATTCTCACTACACCTTTCTAAACATACTGGAAAATATTAAGATAGAACCAAAACACCCTAATACTGGGTGATTTTAACTACCCTGTCATTAACTGGGAAAACTACTCATGTACCAACACCTTTGCCCAACAGTTCTTGGAATTTATAAATTCCAACGCCCTGGATCAACTAATCCATAGTCCCACTAGGGGCTCCAATATCCTAGACCTGGTCATTACCAACATGGGAAATCGATGCTCCACACCTATGGTCACCCCCTCGTTAGTCAGGTCTGACCATAAGCTAATCACCCTTAACATCCACATCCCACCCCCACCCCCCAGTAATGAAACCTCCATAATAAACTTCTCCAAGGCCATCTTCATGCTACCCAAGTCAGAAGTGACAAACTTCATGACACCCATGCAGACGGGAACTGAAAGTTCAACTGCTGAATCCTACACTAAGGCACTGTACGAGCACATCCACTCATGCATGAATCGTGCCATCCCAAATAGAACCTAGATGCTCTCATCCAAAAAAAGGAAGCCAATCTGGTGGTCCCCTGCCATAGACAAACTTTACAACAAATGGAAGAAACTGTTGCAGAAAAGAGGAAAATCCCAGGATGCAAAAAACTCCCTTACCAGCTTCAGTAAGAAACTGAGATCCCTCATAAAATCCTCCAAAGCTAGTTATGAAAATAAAATTGCCAAAGATTCCAAAGACAACCACAAGGCATTCTATAACTATGTCAAGAATCTAAATGGCAATGCCCAGATCTGCTCTGAGCTAAAACAGAATGTCATTAAATATACTGATCCCAAGGATATTGCAAATATCCTGGCAGATCGATTCAGTGCCATCTTCATCCCCCCTCTCACCCCCTAAATGGCCCATCTCAATACCGGAAGATTGCCAAATTCCGGTAATAACGGCCACACAGGTAAAAAACACACTCTCCAAAGCTAAGAATACAGCTAACATGGGACCAGATTACATCCTGGGCTGTGTACTACATGAACTACAATATGAACTGGCACCTCACCTAAGTGTCATGTTTAATCATAGCTTCACCTCAGGTTTCGTGCCCACTGAGTGGCGCAGAGCTGCAGTTATCCCACTCCACAAGGGGGGATCCACCTTGGATTCCAGAAACTACCATCCCATCAGTCTGACGAGCCTTATCTGCAAAGCCATGGAGCGTATTATCATGAAACTTATAAACAAAGACATTGGCAACCTTCAAACACTGGACCCCACCCGGTTTGTGTTCGGGAAGGGCTGATCTTGTCTCCTGAACCTGATTGACTTCTTCGAATCAGTCTCCAGAGCCATGGACAAGGGTAAGGTGGTCCACACAGCCTATCTAGACCTTGCCAAGGCCTTTGACACCATCCCCCACTCTGGAATCATAGATAAACTTACTAAGCTGGGCATTAATCCCTACGTCACCCAATGGGTTGCTAACTGGCTTACTGATAGAACCCACACTGTAAAAGTAGCTGACTCCAAATCCAGCTCCAGACAAGTGACAAGTGGAGTACCTCAGGGTTCAGTCCTGGGACCGCTCTTGTTTGGCATCTACTTCTCTGAAGTACAGGCCAACACTAAGAGACTCTGGCTAACAAAGTTCACAGATGACTGCAAACTGGAAGCCATTATTGAATCCCCAAATGATGTGGATACTCTACAAAAGGGCCTTACAGAAACAGATGCTTGGTGCCAGAGCCATGGGCTCAAGCTCAATGCCAAGAAATGTATAGTTATCCCCTTTGGGAAAAAACATGTACCCGTGAATTACCATATAGGTGGCAGTACACTAAGCACCTAAAGTGTGATAAGAGACTTAGGGACACAGGTGGGCAGTGGTCTCACCTTCGATAACCACATCGCCACAACAGTCAGGAAATCCTTCTATGTGGCACACCTCATCACTAAGGGCTTTTCATCCAGAAAAAAGTAGGTCATTGTCCCACTGTACTCATCCCTCATTAGACCCATTATAGAATACAATGCCCCATTTGGTATGTACCTCTCAAGACATCTGCAGCAACTGAAAGGCCGCAGAAATACCTCACTAAAAGAATCACAGGCCTAAACCAGATGCCCTATGCTGACCACCTTAAAAAACACCAGCTATACTCTGTCACATATCATTTACTCAGAGGCGATCTCTGCTTAACATACAAGGCCATGTCAAACCCAGAGCTGTTGGACATGCTACACTTAAAGAAATCCCAATCCCTCAGAGCCACACGCTCCAGGGATCTAAACCTTGTCATCACAATAAACAAAACATGCTGGAGGTATAGGTTCCTGACCCAGAGACTCCCCAGACTCTGGAACAGATTTCCCATACATGTCAAGCAGAGTGCCTTTTTGGCCTTCTTCAAAAGGAACCTTGTCAATTGGATGGGAGAAAGGAAATTCACCACGGGGATCACATCAGTCACCCTGCTAGACAGGGGTCCAGGGAAGTAAATAGTGTGGGAAGAAATAGCCAGGGAATTGTTATGGTTAGGCTTGTATAGGCCCTAGGGCTGATAGCCTAGTACCAACCTATGAACCTATGAACCTATGGAGTGATTGACTGGCCCCAAAACATAGTGGATAGATTAGACAGGAAAACAAGAAGGATAATATATAAAAATCAGTGCATACTAAGATTATATATTACGCATTCCGAAGGAGGGATAGACCTCCTTGAAATTGATTACATGTATAGATCTGCAATCGTGAGACTCCACATATATCTGCTGACCTCAGAAGACCCAAATGTAGAGAAAGTTTTGAAACATAAAGAGAATAAATCTAAGATGACTTCTCTGCTTAATCTAGCAGAAGCATATTGGTGTGAAGCAGGAATGGAAATCAAACCAGAAATAGATAAAAATCAGGCAGCAACTGAATGTGCCAAAAAACAAAAAAAAGAATATAAGGTGACGGACCAAATGAGAAGGCAAGAAATGTGAAAAATGCATAAATATAGTTGCTAGCACAGAAAACTTCTGAAAGAACCTCATGTTGATCAGAAATGAATGCAGGAATAGTTAAGGAGAGGCAAATTCAAACCAAGAGATGAAAGGTTAATATTGGCATCCCAAGAAAGTGGGCTGCGTACTTGTTGGTTTACAAAGTCCATTGAACATGTGGGAGAAACAGACAAATGAAGGTTTTGTAAAACTGAATTGGAAACAGTTGCACACCTCATTGCTGATTGTGACATACTGATGGCAGAAGGACTGTATACTGAAAGGCATAATAATGTGGCAAGATTGTTGCACTGGTTATTGTGCAAATATTATGGTACTAAAGTGGCTGAAAAACACTGGAAACATGAGCCACAAAGCATCATAGAAAATGATGTTTACATCACATGGGATCATCCATTACCAACAGTTCAAAAGATACATACTAGAAAACCAGATATAGTGGTCAATGAAAAGAAGACAAAAGTAGCACCGATCATTGAAATCACTACACCCAGTGACTACAGTGTCCTGCGTACAGAGAGATACAGTCATAAAATATCAGGATCTGCAGGCAGAAACAAGAGCAATGTGGAAGAAAGATACCAAGACAGTTCCAATAGTAGTGGGAGCAACGGGTCTTATAAAAAATAATTTACAGTCATATTTAGATATGTTACCAATACATGTAACCCCATACGAATTGCAGAAGGGGTCATTACTGGGCACATTGTGGATGCTGAGAAGAGCACTTCTGGCTGACATCAAGGAATGAACAATACCAATTTCTTGAAATTTAATCTTACTTTGACTTAAGAATGGGGTCCATTCCTGTCATGGTATTAGAAACCCAAAAGACTTGGAGAAATTAAAAAAATGGGAGATACCATTATATTTATTATTTATTAGGTCATATAAATATGGGGTGATTCCTCAAGATTGGAGACATGCACTTGTTAAATCTGTCTTTAAGGGAAAAGAGAGTAGGACAAACGCAATCATACAGATGCTTAAGTCTGATTTAATGTTGTGTAAAAATAATGGAGAAGGTAATATAAGATAAGTTATTGTCAGAACTGGAAAGGTTAGGACGTGAAACCATATATCAGCATGCACATGAGGAAAATAGAATTATTACCACCTGTGACATGATGTTCTATAATATAATAACAGCTATGATTGAAAAATTGTGCTGTGATGTACTTTATATAGATATAACTTCAGCATTTGACAGGGTCACACACAAAATACTGATCAATAAATTAGAATAACTATGTATTGATGTACTCTTGGTATGATGGATAGCTGCATGGCTTACAAATAGGACATGGCAAGTATCATATAGCAATTGGAAAGGTGAAATTCTTGGTTATATTAATGATGTCCTATGGGGCTCTGTCCTAGGCCCATACTTGTTCATACTGTAGCTTTCAGATCTGTCTTTTTCATCTGAGGTGTTCTATAGTCTGTATGGACATGAGCACATGACTTGAAATTAGTTAAACTGATTACATGTGTTACAGATAAGGCATCTCTGCAAAATAACTTGACTAAATTGACCATTTGGGTACAGAAGAATAATATGCTGATAAATACATGAAAAACTAAGCATATGGGATTTGTGAGACATAAATTGAAAGGTGAACATTTAATACAGCACACAATGATTGAAACTCTAGATTCATTTAAGGACACGAGTATATGGGTAGATTCAGCTTTGAGTTTTCTAATCATATCAACCATTTGGTTAATAATAGTTATAGAACTATGGGCTGTATAAAAAGATTCATAAAGTCTAGGAAATAAGAAATCATGAAGTCATTGTTACATTAGACCCAAACTTGAGTATGAAATAACAATATGGAAACCTTGTAAGAAAGCAAGCAGAGTAAACTGGAAAGAGTACAGTGGAAATATACCAAGGACATCCATGGATTTGAAGTTATTATGAAAGACTGAAATATCTGAACCTGTACAATGTCTCATATAAATATTTAAGAGGAGACCTCATACAGGTATATAGGACATTTAGAGACAACTACTTCTAGGAATGTTTTGGGTTCTCAAACAGTATCAGAGAGTTATCAGACAATCTATGTAGAAGATAGACAGACAATGTGCCAGGTTGCAGGTGCTGCAGATAGCACTTCTGGCTAACATCAAAGATTGAAACAATACTAATTTCATGAACTTTAATCATGCTTTGACTTAGGAATGAGGTCCATTCCCATCATGGTATTAGAAGCCCAAAAGACTTGGAGAAATTAAAAAAGATACTATAGGAATGAGAAGTGTATTAATTGGTTGTCTAAGAGAGCTGCTGATGTATGGAACAGACTACCAAATTACATTAAAACAACCACTATTTTAGGTATTTTAAGAACAGCCTGGACACATCATGGGAACAACTGTTTTGGTATATTGGTTGGCTAGAAGGGAATTAAAGCCTGTGCTTGAAATATTTGTATGTATATATGTGCAACACAGACCACCTTAAACCACTTTTTCTCTTCTCTGTTTCTTACAGATTTTTTTTTGGGGGGGGGGGCTGTGCCTTGCTATGCTGTACATTGTGAACGAGTTATTTTTCCCCCTGAAGGCAATAATGGTGCACTTGCTGCCCTTAGTTTGATCCCTTTTCATAGGACCCAGTTGGGTGTAACCTTCTACGGTCCAAATATCTGGTGCAGTGCGAATAACAGAAGACCAGGAACCAAACAGAAAACGCACCAAACAAGCATGTACATGAACTCCATGTATTACAGTAAAAATGAAGTTCGTATACAGGCTTGTTTGGTTCAAATGGACTTAGGCAGCTTATTTGATTTCCTTTCTGGAAAGGGAGAATTTATGGGGACCTTGTCATGACATTGGTCTGTAACAGTTATGGTGCAGATTTTTAACAGCAACATATATATCAGTGTGCTTTACTCTACTGTTTTAGCCCGTGTAACTTATGTATTTAAAACTTCATTTGGGCGTTACATGTGTGAATCTCCAGCATCTTACGTATAAATCTCAGTCTCCTCACTGTTCTACCCGATTCTCATATATTACATAAAATTGTCTCTTTTAACCATTAGGATATCCAGAGAGGAGTCACAACAGGAATAATCTACCAGAACAGAGTGAATCATCGTTGGACAGAGTAGAGAGTTAAGTGGCTTGTGAAAGCATAAAGTCAGCAGAGACAGAATACCCACAAAAATGGCCTGAATTGCCTTGACTTTTCTAGATAGTTCTCCACCTCATACCTAATGCTTGTTCTGAGTTTTTCCTTAAATACCAACATTTAACTTAATATCTGAATTCCCAAAAACACACTGGGCCCTGAACATTGAGTGGGCCCTCAGCTATAATGGCTTATTCTGCAGATGTTTCTGTTATTCTTGCCTACAGGTATATTATAATTGGTGAATCCAGAATCAGGTTGCAGTTTTGATATATATTAGTGGCAACAAATTAAAACAGAACAACATCTTCATGTGATGACTAGTTTCATCATTGCTGAACACTGGCATGTTTATCTGTTTAAACACAGTGTAGAGCAACTATTCTTATCTGGTATAGAACAAACATTTTTTTTTGCTTGAAAAGTACTTGCTATTGATAATTACTTCCCTGTACGACTGTAGTACTGCATTAATTCTGAAGCATCCTTTGGAATCATACACATTATGAGAGGCTAACATTTAGGGGAAACAAAACCTACTGGTCCTTGGCACAGAGACTACTAGTGGAACCATGTGATCTTTGTTCAGGGGTCATTGATTCTGGTATTTAGAAGTTTTAGGACTGCCTGTTAAGAAAAGTCTCCTTACTGCTTTTCTTATCTAGTACAGAACTGCAGATTAGTTAAAGAGCACGGCAGGAAGGGTTCAATATTTCAGTACTGTACACTGTCAGCAATCAAATTTGATGACCTTAATTTAAAATTCATTTTTGAATGATAGGTTCACTGCCCATTGTGTCATTACTTCTGACCACTGAGCAGTTGCCGTATTTCTGGCAAGGGGTAAAACTGAAATATTACTTTGTTTCTGAATGGGACAGATAGCACTCTGTGTGGTCATTAAATAGAGAGTACCTGGGCATGTTTCCAAACACACGTAATGAAAAGATGAAAACAAACATCTTCACTCACTCACTCATTGACTTCAGTCCTTGTCTGTGGGAGATTTGTGATCATATCTTTGAGGTCATACAGTAGGTTACATCCACCAGGGCATCCCCTGAAATTATGACTGCTGTATTTCTTTCTGTTATCTGGTACATCTAGTAATGTTAAAATGAATATATATTAACCTTATTATAGCAGCTGGCTGCTTGTGCCAGAGGCAGCCAGGCATACTTTGTACAAATTAAAGTCGTCAAACTATAATTTATGGCTCATTGGGGAAAAAAGAGAACAAGACTGTGACAGGAAGGCTGTGGGCTGGGAGAAAGGTATGTAGTCAGATGAAACATTTGATAAAATACTTCAGCAGTGATGTGATCACAAAGTACGAATGTCTCTGTTTTCCATTAAGACTCAAGCAGTTCTCTTTTTAAAAGGGTGGTACAGGCAAATTGATTTCTAGAATTAATGTATTCTTATTTAAGATTGCATTGTAACCTACTAAAATCTGTCAGGCAGGCTTTTTTTAAACAGTAAACTGGAGTATTGTTGTAATGCAGATTATAAGAACATATTAAGCCATATTGGCACTGACTGTAATAATATCAAGTCATTCTGTTAACCTGTTATAGTACACGTACACTGGTTTTGCAAGCATGCTGGTCCATCATTTTCCATGTATTGTGAACTGCATTTCAAAAGAAAGGCTTTTATTTACAGTTTTGGCAATATTACTGAAAGCCAATAAACAGAACTATGACTCAATGTTTGAAGGTTCTCTCTTTCTCCTTAAGGTTGCATTTTGTCTTTCTGTAACTGACTCCAGTCTTGCCTTTACTTACATAGAGCTAGGAAGTGTACATTTGTGATCAACTCAAAATGCTACACATAATGAAATGCTTTTCATTTTAGATAGGAATGATTGTAGTAAAAAGAAAAATGAATATTACAGAGGAGGTCACTTAGTTATACAAAAGCATCTTCTGAGAAGACAGTTACTGTGAAGTAATTCTGTTAAAAGCCACTTTCAGTACTAATGGACTTTAGACTTTTACTCAATATTGTGCAGCCATAGACTCTGTGTATATAAGCTTGGCAAATGCTTCCTTTTCACATGGGAGTACAGGGAAGCTTGCCCCTCCTGTAGACAATATACTTTGAGGCTTACTGAAAGTATTTTTCAGCTGTTTAATTTTGTAGTAATTGCACTGAGTTTTACTTTAGCAAGCTGATATAAATCTAACAATAATGCTGTTTATGGGTGGAAATTATTATGTTATTTATATTTCACTTTTCTGCAAAATGTTTGTGGTAAAATGAGAAATTCTGTGTACCTCATATTTTTTCCTTACTGTTTAATGTATATTATTGTATTTACTGATTTATTGATTTCATAAACCTGGTTACCAGAAAATAAATCTTATCCTTAACATTGATGCCCTTGTATGCTTTCTACCAACCCACTGATTTACACCATATCTGGTGGGAGCTTGATCCCTACTAGATTTTAGGTAGCTGTGTGCCAAGGTACCATCAACATTTTGGGGACAGTGGCAGGGCTATTTTCCCTTTTTCTGATACCTCTGTGCCCTATATACATTACATTCCAATACATTAGAGTACCCTTACTTAACTCAGAAGGAGGAGATAATACATCTTTCTAGGCTGCTCTTTCAATTGCTTTAGGACTCTACTGAACCTTCCTGGCTACATACCTCCCTTTCTGTTTTTTCATATGCCCAATGCTTGAATATCTCTATTGAGTACCTCTCTAATACCAGTTCTGGTAGAGCATCCCATGGGTCTGTAGCTCTTGATCTGAAAAAGTGCTTTTGGAGCTCCAGGAAGTAGTTAGCCCTACAATATGCTGCTTTAACTCCCTTTTCCCCTTTTGTCCTTCCTGTCCAGAAAGACTCCTTTACAGCTCTCTGACATGATCTTATACACTAGTATCATATGTCCCTGTCTCTTCTGGTTTCAAATGGGAAGAATTCTTGCTCCACTAACTGCATATTCCTTTCCTTTCATCCCATGGGTCTTTCTGGTAGTGTGCTCCACATTTATTCCAGCAGTCTGATGTCCTTTTCTCCTCTTTGTACTATGCCCCATTACATCTGATATTCTTTTCTTTGCATGGCCTCTACACACGGTATTCAGAATGAGGTTTGACCAAGGCTTGTACATAGTGTTCAGTGAGGTCAGACCAAGACCTGCACACATTACTCAGAGCAACATCTGACCAAGGCCTGCACATCGTACTCAGAGTAATGTCTGACCAAGGCCTGCACATGATACTCAGACAGAGGTCTGACAAAGGCCTGCTCATGATACTCAAGAGTATGATCTAAAGCCCTGTAAAGTGGAAGCTTTGCCTTTCAGCTTCTGGACTCTATCTCACTGAGGATACACTTGAGCATTTGGTTCACTGCTGCCACTGCTTTCTCATGCTGCTCTAAGTGTTCCAGTCCAGGTATGATCGACACCCTCACCTTTCTTTCCTGCTCTGTTCCCACCATTTTCCACTCTTCCCAGCTGATAATTCTCACCAGGATGTAAATGCAGTACATTGCATTTGTTTGTACTGAACCTCAACTGCCACTTGTCTACCAGACTATTTCATCATTTACAAATCCTTCACTAGACTGGATCTTCCCATCCTCCACTGGTGCACCTATCATTGAGCCATCAGCAAGCATGTTTATTGTGGTCTGGTTCCATGGTACAGAGGGATGAATCCCTGACTGCAGTCCAGGTGTCTAGGGTTTGATTAGAGGTCCCATGACTTGACAAGTCAGGCAGGGAGGGCAGGAGTGAGGAAGCATTGCTTGCTCACCTCTTCTGGGAGTGGGTAGTTAGTTATGTGTACACTTGAGGGCACACTAGGCAGGTGCAAATTTCCCTGGTGGAGTCCAGGGGAAACCACTTCCTATGTTCTGAGAGGAAGGGCAAGACTGCTCAAAAAAAGCCCCTTGCAGTAGTGAGGGCATGTTCTTCATATTTAACCCACTGCATGTCCCTTTCTCTGGCATTTTGGGTAGCCATATGAATGAAAACAAAAAGCTGCAATCCAAGGTTTTTGGTTGAACCTCTGATGGACATTTCAGTGATGGTCCATCCTGGGTTGAACATCGCCTTAGTGATGGGGAATGAATGGGCCAATTGGCAGGGAGAGGGCTAATGATCAACATACATTGGGGGAAAGTAAACTTCCACAGAAATGTCTAACACAAAACTCACTGAATAGTGAAGGGCCCAGGAGAGACCCCTGCATTAAACCACTACTTACTTTCCTAATTCCTGACATTGTTCTCCTCATCACAACCTTCTGTGTTCTAGCATTCAGCCCTGCAACTGTCTAGTTCAACAATGTTGGTCCTACACCAAGCAGAAAACACAATGTCACTCTACAGCAGTGCATATGTAAGCCTCTGAATGCACACATGCTATTATGGTGGCTAATTTTATATTCCCTTGTGTGCCTCCATAGGTCACATGCATTGCATACCTCAGGTGTCCTGCATTATAGAAGCTGATCCCACAACCATCCACTTTAACTTTATTAAGGACTCAATCTAACCTTCTTGGCTGGCTCTCTGATGCTGGTCTCTTTAATTTCACCAGGAACTGCTAGGAGCACTGGAGTATATATCCTTATCACTAGCATTATTGAGATAAAATTATTCTTAAATAGTTTCATAACAATTTTTCCATTATGAAATTGAAGTGCAAGCCTTGTTCGAATAACCAGCCCAGTCTTGATATATATTGCATGTTTAGAATTGGAATTTACTTAGGATGAAGATATACTGCAGTCTTATTACTATATGTGTCAGCTCCACTATACCAGTTAGGAGGTTACTGAAAGCTGCAAAGGTATATTTAAATTTTGTTGCCACAAGATATTTTTCTTTCATGCAACCATCTTATGGAAATATTCTTCAGAGTATCAGGGAAGGCTGCATTAACTCAGTCTTAATACTTCAGCTCCAAACCTATTTTCACGGTCTTTGAAATTTTGAAATTTAATAACTCATAATCTAGCATCTTTGCTAATGTCTGTTTAATTTTTCCATAGCTTGTATAAAATATCCTTATTTATTGGACTTAATATTAAATAAGAAATGTATTATTTAATTGTTGATATGTTTTATTACTTTTCCATTTTTGTGACCTTGAAGTGACACTTTAAAGTAAACATTTGTTTTAATTTTTGTAGGTTAGAAGTCTGGGATGGTAATGTAGAGAGAAAACATCCTAACTATGTCCCAGAGAACCTGAGTTTGAATTACAACTTGGGCTTTCACAGTGTAACCATGGAGGATGGTCATGCACATCCAGGGGAAGAATAGGGACGAAGGGTGGAGCAAATGCTTTGGGCACACAAATGAGATGTGATTTCCAGTGGTGGAGACCAGGGAAATTACCATGATGTGCCCTCTGTGGGTGGGCAGAACACCCTACTGACATCAGCCCCTTGTTGAAGTGAGGGGCAGTTTAACACTGATGCTCATTGCACACCTCACCATCAGGCATTTAAAGGACATGTGCAGGAGAAAGACAGAAATGGAAATACTCTCCCTTGGCAACATTATGACACTGCCCCATGATGCCTGGATCTTCTTGCTGGCCTGGAAGTTGGTCAGAGCAAGCTGGCATGAGGTTGGAAGGGTTTGGTAGACCCAGAAATTGATGGGTGGCACTGGCAGCAGCTTATGGTTAGTTGGGAGGGAAACAAAAAATAGCACAAAAATATTTATAGGCTAGAAGCCCTCTTTTTTCTCACCTACCAGTCTGTGTTGCTGGTATCATAGTTTTGTTCCTTTAAAACAATTTGATTATTTTAGTTCTGTGTAATTTTTTCAGTTAATTACTTTTTCTGCCTTTCAGTAATTCATCTAGCATTTGTAAACACCAAATTCATTTAAACAATTCTACAGATTGCTTCTTACACCCTTAACTCAGCTTTGTTTCATTTGCGGTTCTCTCAGTAGTCTGTTTTACTACATCATTGCTTTATTGTAGTTGGTACAACTGCCATTTTTTTTTTTAGAATGAGATACATTGTGTACTTTTGGCTGAATATTCAGTAGTCTCTGGTTCTTGCACTACCCCCCCCCCCCCACCGTTTTATCTTCACATTCATTAATTCTCTTTCACTGTCATCAGTATTTCATTTTTTCATGACAAGAATATTGAAATAGTGATAATGTAGTTTATAAATAGTGACTGTCACTGCTAGTCTAGTTTTTAATTTTTATGGCATGATTTAGGAGCTACTGTCAGTACAAACATCATCACAAACAAATTGGTGGCAATTTGTGATAGTTGTAATGCATTCACTCATTCTACTTGCCATTCTAATCACCTAAACACCCTTCTTCCTCACATTGTTTAGATTTGTTATATCTTAAGCAACTATACACATAGCAGTGGGCTATGACGGTAGGAACATGTTGTGCTACTGGAAAGTGCTGCGAGTCATAGCTATTTAAATAAATAAACTATATCCCTCAAAACATATAAAAGTCCTTGAGGCTGTCATACATATCATAAAAGTTCTTTGAGCCACCCTTTATGAAAAAGCATGCAAAGCATTGCACAGAAAGAGACTACAACTCCCCAGTACCCACCTAAGAGACAGCAGAAATAATCAAGATTGGTGCAGTAAATTATTCTTTTTTACAACTGATTTGCAATTAGATATGTGTATTTGTAGACTACTAACCTTACACATTTAGCCTCTGCCTATGTAGACTTAATAGTGACTGGGCACTGTTTCACAATTCAGCATTTTCAGACTTCTTCAGCCTCCTCTGATACAGTCATGGGCCTCCCCAGGGATGCTGGTGTTTTCATTTGAAAAACAGAGATCAAATGCTTTTTCATATTTCATTTACTTTTCACTAGGGTCTATGACATTTGTTTAAAATCAGTTAATCAGCAACAACATAATGACATCCAAATAGTTAAAAAAAGAATGTCATTCAGCTGAAAGACATACAAAGCATTGAAAACCAGGAAACGAACGAACACCAAAGGTCCCAGACTTCGTAACAAGATCCAAATAGCACACCCACACTAGTCAGACCACCACAGCTGAGATACAGATACAATTTTTAATAAAAACAAACAAAACAAAATGATAATTGAGATTAGTGCTTTCAGGCTACCGCCCTTCATCAGATCTAAATATTTATAATGCCATTCAGGTTAAAAAAGAACAGCCAATCAAAATAATTCTTTCTGTCAGCTGTATTCAATCAAAATCTAAAATCCTACACCCCTTTAGAATGGGTTTGAGGGGGATGACATCATTCAATCCCGGAAAAATATCCGCACGTAGTTCTGTAATCCATCGTACTTCTTCCTTTTCAGTATGATCAGTTATGTCACCACCTCCTATAACAATATATATGATCTCCAACACCATAAAAACAAAACTCTGTGTAGGAAATTCAACAATACATTTGTATAATGGATTTCTGATATCACGTCGACTTATGTAACCAATATGCTGTAGAATCCTTTCTTTTAACATGCAGTTAGTCTTGTCAACATAAGAACACTTCAGAACTTGCAGGTGGCAAGATAAACCATATTTTTGACTTGCAATTAGCACAAAATCATAGTTCAAAAGTTCTCTTCATCACTGGATGTACAAACCTTTTTTTGTGGTTGATATGCATGCATGCTTTACAATTTCCACAGGCATACGTTCCTATTTTGGATGATGTAAAACTTAGAGTCATATGTGGTTATATATCTCTACATAACAACCTTTCCAAGTTTGCATTATTCCTGAACGAAAAAACAGGGGACAAACTAACCAATCCTTTCATATCCTCGTTCGTTCTTAATATCTTCCAATTATTTCTGATAACTTGACAAATGCATCCAGCTCTGTTAATATATTTCAGTGTAACCCTGGGATAGATGGATCTAGCATAATTTCTTTTCTCTTCTCATTCTTCTGTTGCTTTGGACCGTGGTTGCCAGGTCCTTTTCTAACATCTTCCATACTGTTCTCCATTGGGGTCAGATCCTTTCTTCTATACCCTCTATCAAGAAAATGTCTTTGAAGTTGTTCCACTTCTTGCTGAAAGACATATTCCTCTGTTCATAACTTGGATGTCCTCAGCAATTGACCCTTAACTAAATTCAGAAAAATGTGTCGTGGATGCATACAGTCCTTTTTTAACTTAGTATTCTTCCAACAATCTTTTTATATGGTCTAGTGCACACTTTTAGAGAAGCATCTTTATAGATCTTAACATCCAAAGATTCAGCTTCCATGCCAGAGATCTTGAAAGTAAATCATGGAAATTCTGTACTTCTTTTTAAGTAGTACACAATTTTCTGAAACTGTTGGGGAGTGCCAGACCAAAGAAGAAAAATATCATCCACAAAACAATGGTAAAAAAAGGATAAGGGACCTCCATCTGTGTTCAGAGAGAACAAATTCCTCCCAGTAGGTTAATACAATATTGGCATAAGAGTTGGCGCAAGATGTAAGTAGTAATGCCCATAGAAAATGAATAAATTGTGTTCCAATATTAACCTTAAAAGAACACATATTTGACCTATCATTGTTCGCTCACACTCTGCTTTACTGGATAAAAAAATATGTATTGCCATTAAACCACGTTTTGTGGATGACATTTTTCTTCTCTGTACTTCAGTAATCATAGCTGGAAACCCATAGTATCAAGAGCAAATCTCTTTCTAATGCATATTTTTTTCATGACTTGACATTATACCAAGCAATCTGAAGAAGAGCATAACACTTAAAAATGAATATGCCAGCTGTATCTAAAACATAGCATACCCTTAATAAAGTACGATATCAGTGAAAATATCTGCAGGTATTATAGTTATTGCTAATATATTGGTGTCGGAATGTCCAAAGGCATTTCTGCCACAAGTTGCATGCTTCATTGCACTTCTTCCTGGCTCTACTGTCTTAACGTTATTGAAATCATTGATTCTCTCGTCTTTGATAGTTTATTTTTTTCTGGATTTTTATTGACTTTCTTGAAATAATTCAGGAAGTGACCAAATGGCACCAAAATATGTCTATTCTCAACATGTTGGCAATAAAAATAAGATACATAGTACATCTCATACACATTCATGATTCCCAGAGGTTACAGAGATATGTATATATGGCTCTCACTTCCAAAATATTACTTTGAAGAGTATAGACCAAAGAGCAAAACAACTACTGCCATTTTCTAAGTGAGTGTGATCCATTAATTTTCCCAGATTTGTTTTCTGATTGGTTCTTTTGTGGCTTTTGTTTTGCTTAATTGCAGTTTATTGTATTGCAGAGCACTGAGTTATGTTCTGTGCTGTGTCATTGTAGTTGTAGCTAAATAGTGAATAAAGAGCATATTTAAATTTTTTCTTTAATTCAGTACTCCCGAACTGTCATTTGCTTCATCCCTTAATTGACAATTGATTAGATTGTGCCCAGGGTAGCATTAGTGTATACTTCTTTTTCTTGACTGTTCTGATTTGCTTCTTGATGTGTTGGTAGCATCAGTGCTCTGTGTGTCACTCTGTTGGTGTCATGGATACTAATCTGGTAGTACTCCCCCAGCCCTCCCTTAGCTTCCTTGTGCACTTAAACAGCTAACACTCACAGAACTGGACAATATGGAGGGCCAGTAAACTTGTGTCCCTTCTGTTGCCAGCTTCTTAGTGTTTGGTATCCTAAGGTAGCGTAGCACCTACCCTATGTCCACTAATAATGAAAACCTACTTAACACAGAAGACTCTGTTTATTAGAGGCACCAATATGAAGTGATTGCAAATGTCATATACGTTGATGTGGTAAAAAATTGTTGACAAAACGTTGTAGAACTTGTAACCATGTCTCAATGGAAATCCCTCAGCTCATCTTCCTCATGGATACTTACATCAACAAGTCATCATCAGCTGATTTGCTCCCAATCAAGTATTCATAAATTAGCTTCTGACAATAATCTTTTAATAATTGGTGAATTAATTTTTAGATATGCAGACTCCATACTCACCAGGCTGGATAAGGATAGAAAGACACAATTACAGTCAGCTGCTTTTTGGTTTCCAGGGCCACAGTCAAAAAACCATGTAACACTAGCAGCCTGAAAGAATGATTACCAAGTCCATACCCATAAAACACACACTTTATTTACACAAAAATATTGATTTAGTTCTTTTGTCCTAAATGATATAGGATTTCATCAGAATAAACAATCTAATATGTCCCTCTCCTTTTATACACAACAGCTTGCTAATTAGTTTACTATCAGTGCACAATTATTTAATCAGGTGAGCAGTGTAAACCTAGGTAGCAAAACACCATAACATTAATGCAAAATATAAAATAATAAATAAATAGGGCCACAGACATTATAAGGGCCATCATGACCATTTCCCAAGACAGGTATGACTATGACATGGCAGTGATCCATGTGGGATTGGATGGCCTGGGATGCAAAGCCCTGAGGGGCACACAAAGAGATATATTAGAACTTTCTGTGCATATAATGGATACAGGTGAGGCTCTGGTCCTTTCTGGAATCCTTCCTTTACCAAGAATCATGCTCAGGTATAAGGAGAAGATGACTAGCTTTTACAATTGGCTTAGAAGCTGATGTCATTTCAGGAGGCTCCAGAATGTATCAGTCTGGGATGAGGTGATTGCTAGTCCTACTTGTTTTACAAGGGATGGCCTACATGCTTTGTTTACAAGGTTTCACATACTGGAAAATCCTTAGCTGCCCCATAGAACCATTTTTGACAGAGCTCATCTAATGGATATGCCAGCTTAACAAACTTGGTCACATTAAGGTGGCTCTTCACAACATTAGAAGTCTTAATAACAAACCTCTCATTATCCGGGTGCTTCTGCATCTAGAACATGCCCATGTATGTGAAGCTACAGAGACGTGGTTTAAATGTAAAGAAAACACTCCTTCCATACTTGGGTATTGCACTTCCCATGCTTTTAGGCCTAATAGAAACTGTGGTAATTTCTCCATATTTGTTAGGGACTGTATATCCCATCTAGACAGATACCCAGAGCTTCAAGAACTAAAGTTTACCAGGGACAAACAAAGCTTCCAAGTAATAGTATGTTACAGATGTCCCCATATTGTATTAGATTCCTGGAAGTTTAGAAGAAATTCCTATAAGTAATAACTCTCGTACATTGTCTCAAGTGTGAGCTCCACTGGCATTCATCAGATTTCCCTGAATCCAGGCCTGCATTTTCAGGTTCCTCACAAGCTGTACATGTATGCTTCCAATCCTCCAATCACTTAAAAGTCCATTGTCTTTGGTCCCATCAACAACTGACAGACCATATCAACATCAAGAAGATGAGGACTCTAAATAAAAGTTCACAGTTGTAAGAGAACTAAGGGTCTCTCTGAGACAAAGACCAAAAGTCCACAACAGCAATATAACAATACAGAGGGAACACAACATGGCCACATGGGAGTGAAACGTTCTTTAATGTAAGAACTTTCATGTCCTTCCTGGACTCTACTTCTAGCTCTCCAGGCTTTTTACTCCCTTTGGGTTCCAGGTCCTCTAAAGGTTTTTACAGACAATACCACAGTCATATGGTACGTCGACAAACAAGGGGGCACAACATTTTACCTTCTTTGCAGGCTGGCTCACCAGGTTTGACATTTCTGTACTCCACCTTCACTTGAATCTTCAGGTGATTTACATCCCTTCACAGCATAATCTGATGTCAGACTCTTTGAGCAGGCCTATGACAAATCCCCAGGAATGGATGCTTCACAGGGAGGTGTTTATGGACATTGTATATTGTTGGGATACTCCTCATCTCCTTGGGTATATATTTTTGCCTTCCCTGTGAATAGACAAGTTATTCCATTCTGTTCCAGAGTGCCAAGTCCTCTGGCTTGGAATGTGGACACCATGTCTTTTTTTTGTAAGGGAATTTTTCCATATGTTTATCTCCCTCTTCCTCTGTTACTACATGCACAAGATCATGTGGGACACAGTCAAAATCTTGATGATGACTTCCTTTTGGTCCAGACAGCACTGGTTCCCCCTCTTATTTTACCTGGCCAGGGGCATTCATCACAAGTTACCTCACAGGATGGATCTTCTCACACAATACAATGGATCTCTCATTCACTCTTACTTGTCCACCCTTTAACTAGCACTTTGAGTAGCAGGGTTTTGATTCCTTTCAGACACTGATCTTCTAAGGACATACTTTGGGTTTTGCAGTAGGTCAAAAAAAAACAATTATTAGAAAATCTTATGTGACTAAATGGAAGAGATTTTCTATTTGGTGTCTCAGGCATGACCTGGACCCTTTTTCTATGGGGGTCCCTATTGTCCTTATGTATTTTTGTGAGTTGCTCCCTTCTGGTTTGCAAATTCATCTATTAAAGTTCATTTGTTAGCCATTTCTGACTGTCTGCCTCTGAATCCACCTTTGGCTTCCAGTTTTGAAGTCATACAATTTTTAAAAGATGTCCTTCATACCAGGCCTCCAAGAAAGCCTATTCTTTCTTCTCAGAACCTTAATTTTGTTCTTGAAAATTTGACTCAGTCCCTTTTTAAGCCTGCCTTTTCTTCTTCATCACAACATTGTACTTGGAAGAAAGTATTGTTGGTCACTCTTACTTCTGCCATGAGGGTCCCTCAGCTTAAAGCACTCATGGCAGTTCCTCCTTTTATGTTGTTTCACAAGGACTGGGCGTCTCTTCATAGCAGTTCTTCTTTTGTAACCAAGGTGGTTAATAATTTGTCCTTGAATCAGTCCATTCATCTTCCTTCTTTTTTCCTTTCCCATTCATCTTCCTTCTTTTTTCCTTTCCCACTGACTACTAGTTGTAGTACTATGTCACAGGATTCTTCACAGGTTTGATTTACATACAGATAATACTTGGACAAGACAGAACATATCAGAAAATCTGAGCAACTTTTTATTTCCTTTCATGGAAAGAAAACTGGGTTTTGCGCTGTCTAAGCAAACCATCTCCTCCTACATTTCTAAGGCTATTTCTTTTTCCTATTTTTTTCATGGCAAGCAGCTTTGATCTTATGTTTGTGCTCATTCTATGAGGGCAGTGATCTGTTCAGGTATTTTTTTCAAGGGTCTGGATACTAGCTGCATCTTGGAAACTGTCACTTGGTCTTCTATTTACACTTTTACCAAACATTACAAGTTAGATGTCATTTCCAGGGCCATTGAGTGTTTTGCCAAAGTCATCATTCATGGGTTTGTAAAGGACTCTTCTCTGCCTTCCTCCTCCCATAGTTTCCAGTAGCTTTTGTACTCTCCCAAAAGTAAAGACTATTGCAGCAGTGGTAAGGTAGGACATGGTACAGCTGTGTAAGATTGTACAATAACAGTAGATGTCCTACTTCTCATTGTTACAGTATTCTGTCCCTCCCTCCTGCCCCCTATTACTTTCTGTTGCCCTCCTTCTGGCAGAGGGGTATTTCTTCCATACCTTTCTTCTTCTTGTTACCTTCCTGGATGTACATGTTATTGCCTTCTCTGGGGTTACTCTGTTTCTACTGGGTACTTCTATTCTGAGGATTAGGTGTCTGTACATGATATACGTACCTTACGCCTTGTACATAGGACATATGTCTGACGCCTGAAAGATGTAAGGCTTTGGTATGCTGGCTGGACATTAGGTTGTCCTTGGCATGATAGCCCAAGAGTAAAGAATACTGCAACAGTGAGAAGTAGGACATCTACTGTTGTGGTAAGATCTTAACTCAACTGTACTTTACCAAATTGACTAGAGGCCAAATATGATTCACCTGGCCCTCACAAATATTGCCTGTACATGTTCCACTCCCCTACTCTGTCTTTCACCAATTAAGATGACCAATATAATTGTGTCATTAACTCTCAGAACCACCATACCTTCTGTAACCAATGTCTCCATATTTAAGAACATCAGGAATGTGAACCTTAAATAACTATAAGATGAAATCTCTAAATTTACCCATGACATCACCACTTTTGACACATCAAAAAAAAAAAAAAAGAAAAACTTTTTTAAGGAGTTATTGGCCCACTTAGACACATCCATGTCTATCACAATTACAATCAAATAAAATGGTAAATTTAAAAACAAACACTCCTGGTGGTCAACCATTATAAGTAAAGTTTATAACAAGAGAAAAAAACTGCATAATAATGCTGCAGCTCCTGAGAATGATGATGGTATTAAAAAAAAAAAAAAAAGAAACTGAAAACCTCTAGAAGGACCAGTAAGGCAACCTATAAATGGAGATTAGCTTCTGAAGCAAAGGATATCTACAAACCCTTCTTTAGGCATTTTAGAAAACTAACAAATAACCCTCAACACTGCTCTAAACGTTTCCTTAATGGGGACCCACACTCTGACCCCAGTAGAATCACAAATATACTAGCAAATAAATTCCCACAAATTTCACCTCTGAAATACTTATTCAAACTCTACTCATATCAGAATCCTTTCACTTCCTGTCATTATAGAGGAACATGCTCTTAAGGTATTATCAAAGGCAAAGAATGTTTTTCCCATGGAATCTGACACTATATCAGAGTGCTTAGTAAACAGTGTCAAGCATTTTTTAACTGAACTTGTCCTTAAAATAGTTTAACCCAACTTAGTCACAGCCTGTGTTCCTGAATCCTGATGCACTGCTGTGGTGGTGCCCTCCATAAGGGTGGCCCTGTCTCAGATCCTGGAAATTATAGACCATACAACTTTACAAGTCTGATCTGTCAAACTATAGAACATATCATAATCAGTCTCATTAATTATCATATCAAAAATGCCATTAGGCTTGACCCATAACAATTTGGCTTCAATGAGTGGAGATCTGGCTTATTAAATTTTGTTAACTTCTTTGAGGGGGCATGCAGGCTGTCAGCATTCATCATACTGTTCATACAGCTTATCTTGATCTGGGCAAAACATTCAATAACATACCTTATGCAAGAACTGTGAGGAAGCTACCTGCCATAAACATAGATCCTTATGTGGTAAGATGGATAGCCATTGGCTGAAACAAAAACCCACACTGTTTATGTTGCAGATCCTTCTTTAAAGACTGCTAAGGTAACTAGTAGAGCTCTTCAGGGGTATATATTGAGTCTGCAGAGGTCTGTATTGAGTCTTCTCCTGTTTGGCATCTACTACACTAACCTCAAAACTAATATCTAGACCCTCTAGTTAACCAAATCTGCTGGATGTAGCTGTCAAAATTCCCCCAGATATCTGTATCCTTAAGAAAGGGCTTATCCTAGTTAATCTGTAGTGTATAAATAATAGGATCACAGGAGGTTACTAGGTTAATGGCCATGGGGCCCTTACAAGCCTAGCCAAGAGTTTATCCCCAAAAAAGAAACCTCAGTCAGCACCTATCACCCCTGTCAATGAGGGACAAAGGTGGAACCCCTAGGACAAATTTGTGGTTTCCTATTCACTCATCAAGGTTGCACTTGAAGAGGGTCAGAGAGGTACTCTGTTTGACATGTATAGGAAATCTATTCCAGAGACGGGGCACCCTCTGGGAGACAAACCTGTCTCTCCAGCAGGTTTTGTTGATGTTGCATATTAGATTTAGGCCTATTAAGTGGGTAATGCATGAGGAGTTATACTTATGGATATGGAGTATCTCTAATAGGGCAGGGTGATATTGTCTTGTAGGCAAGATGCAGATCACCTCTGAGCAATCTGTATGATACCGAGGAAAGTGATAGTGATTTGAGCCTGTCTGCATAGGACAGGTGTTGGAGGCCATGGATTCTCTTTGTGAGGTATTTCTGTGGCCTTTCCAGTTGCTGCAGGTGTTTGGAGAGGTACATACCAAATGGAGCATTATACTCATTATGGGTCTAATGAGGAAGGAGTATGCAGGGGTAATAACCTCCTTTTTTCTGGATACAATCCCTTTACATATGAGATGAACCAAGTAAAAGGCTTTTCTGACCACTGCCGCCACATGATGGTTGAATGTGAGATTGTTGTCAACCTGAGTACCCAGGTCTCTCACCACAGGTTGTGTGCTTAGGGAGTTGCCGTTGATGTGGTAATCAGTAGGGGCCGTGTTTTTGCCAAATGGTATGATAATACATTTTTTGTGTTTAACTTAAGGCCATGACTTTGACACTAGTTATTTGTAGCTGTGAGACCCTCTTGCAGTATGTTAACATCATTTGGGGAGTCAATGATAGCACCCAACTTACAGTCATCTGCAAACTTGGTCAGCCACAGGCCCTTTGTCTTTGCCTGGACCTCTGAAAAGTAGATGCCAAACAGTAGAAGTC
This sequence comes from Protopterus annectens, assembly GCF_019279795.1. Classification (NCBI taxonomy): domain Eukaryota; kingdom Metazoa; phylum Chordata; order Ceratodontiformes; family Protopteridae; genus Protopterus; species Protopterus annectens. The sequence continues at coordinate 1,101,366,704 of NC_056739.1, forward strand.
CCAGGACTGATCCCTGGGGAACACCACTAGTGACAGGTCTGCTGTCGGAGGTGGTAGCACCTATTTTGACCTTGTGGGTCTTACCTGTGAGCCAGCTGGCCACCCATCTGACAAGATAGGGATTAACACCAAGTTTTGTTAGCTTTTCAATGATGCTCGAGTGGGGGATTATGTCAAAGGCCTTGGGCATGTCAAGGTAAGCTGTATGTACTGACTTTCCCTCATCCAGGGCCTTGGTGATAGTCTGAAAGAAATCAACTAGGTTCAGTAGGCAAGATCTGCCCCTGATGAATCCGAATTGGGTGGGGTCGAGTTTTTGGAGATTGCCTAATGTTCTTGTTTATGAGATCCATAATAATATGCTCCATGGCTTTACAAATCAGACTTATCAAGCTAATGAGTTGATAGTTTCCTGGGTCAGTAGTGGTACCATCTTTGTGCAAGGGGATAACAATGGTGGTTCTCCACTCTGCTGGAATGAAGCCTGTAATTAGGCTGTGGTTGAATAGGGTGCTCAATGGTGAGGCTAGTTCTTGCTGGAGATGGTGCAGAATACAGCCTTGGATATTATCAGGTCCCATGGAAGCTGTGTTCTTTGCCTTGGATAGGGCCTTTAACACTTGATCTATGGAGATGTGAGGTGTGGTAGAAGTGTTGGGGGTGTCGACTAGGCCTTTGGGGGTGATAGGGGGGTGAAGTATGCACTGAACCTATCAGCCAGCAGGTTGACTAAGTCAGCAGGATCAGTATAAGTGGTACCATTAAGTACTAATTCGGAACAAACTTGGGCTTTGCCATGGAGGTTCCTAACATAACTGAAGAAGGACTTGTGGTTTCCCTTTGTTTCAGAGGCTAGCTTCAACTCATAATTGGTTTTGGAGTTTTTCACTAGTGAGCTAATTTGCTTGTTGAGGTGGAGGAGGGGAGATTTTCTGATTTGAGATATGTTCCTTTTTACCCTTGGACAGCAGTTTCTTCTTTTTGTTGTAAAGCTTGTTGATAGAGGATGTCCACCAGACAGGTTTGTGCTTCCTTGAGGAGCAGGTTTTAGTTTTGTTGGGTATGGCTGAGTCCATGCAGTTGTACATGTGCTTGTATACTGCACTGGCGTACTGTTCAGCATAGTTGTCTGCATCCTCTGAGGGGGCCGGTGGTGTCAAGCTGCTGATACCCTCCCTTAGGAGGGTGTAGTCAGCCTTTGAGAATTTTTTTAGCCTGGTTGTGGCTGGGGAGGGGTTGGGTGCGATAGAAACTTTGAATGAGACAGACTGATGATCTGATCTCACTATGGAAGAACATACTATGGGAGCGGTGCAGCTGTCAGCCATGTTGGTGAGAACCAAGTCCAGTATGTTATCTCCCCTTGTGGGGGAATGAGACCAGCTGGTCTAGTGCGTTAGAGCTGATGAAGTCAAGGAATCGTTGGGTGAGTGCATTAGTGCAAGAATAGTGGGATTAAATTGATTTCTACAACATGTAGCATTGTTTCATTGCAGAAAACAGTTATTACTCAAAATATACAGTATATATAAAATTCCCTTACTAAATAAAAAGGCAGTCGGGGACCTAGGCATTTGGGTTGATAGTTCCATCGCCTTTGATCATCACATGGCAACTGTACTTAGGAAATCCATTTACATAGCACAACTAATAGCCAAAGGAATTTTGTCTAGATCCTAAGATGTTATTGCCCCCCATATATTTAGCACTGATCAGATTCATTATAGAGTACAACCCTTCCTTTGGGATGTACCTCACTCAGCATATCAACAAACTTAAAAGGAGTTGCAGTGGTTCCTAATCAAAAATCTTACTTACCAGGAGATGGTGAAGCCCTATCACTGTACTCTGTGTCTTGCAGCTTCCCGAGGGTGATCTGTGCCTCACTTACCACTCCATTTGGTTGTCCTCGACCTTCTTATATTTCAGTAAGTCAGACAGCACAGCTAACATTAGAACTAGAGACCTGAACCTTCATCAATAGACAGACAGCATGTGGTGGAGAGATCACTTTATCACCCAGTGCCTCCACCTTCTCTGGAATAATCTTACTTTGCAGGTTAAGCAATGTAAGTCATATCTTCCTTCATGTTAAACCTTAGAAATGACCTCTTTCTGGAAGACAAAAACCCATCCGTAATTATAGTTACAGTGACCTCTCCATGTTTTACTCTACAAGATAATTCACCTAACCCCCCCCCCAATGATAGAAGATCCCTATCATTCCACATGATTATTCCTGTTTTTAACCCATTCCCATAAGAACCTATCTTTAAAATTACCTTATACCTGCTTCTATTGTCTTATGTACTCTCTAATGGAATTGCCTTTCCTATTCTCTCACCCATACTCGCCACATATCTCTCATGTTCCTCCAGTAGCTGTGTCCTATGACCCTTGCACTATCTTTCTTAGCTCTGCCTTTTCTCATCAACTCCATTTCTCCCGGTTTACCTCCATTGCAATAATAAAGAGGAACTGTGCATTTTCCTTTTTTTGATCATACATTTTGTCATATGTCAAGCATATTCTACTACATTCCTCATATCTCACCGCACCCTACCACATTTGCATATTATCTGTAGCTTCTTTCATGCATCTCCAATATCTGGCTTACTACTACCATCCCTCCTCTTCATTCTCAGTGGGGTCCAATATGAATAATATAATATTTACATTTGTAGGTCAAACACTATGTCTACCACTCTCAAAGGCTACCTTACTTTCCACGTCTCCTCTCATATTTCTGTTCATGCCTTCTCCTCATTCTCCCCTACTCACTTACCCCCTCAATGCCTCCATTACCCTAGTTCCTTCATTCTCTCCTAATTTTCTGTATAGTACTTGTGATTCTTCCTTTTTTCACTTGCTCATGTCATTATCCTTAGTTCTCCCATTACATTTTCCTTTGCACTGCTATTCCTTGTATATTCTTCTGACCACACTCATCACTTAATTATAAAGGAATAAATCCCCATCTGCCAGTCTGTATCTTTTCCATCAGATGCCCAGTCTTCTGTAGCCCTCTTATTTCTCATCTACAGATTTTATTCACTCAGCTTGCACTACTTGCTTAACTCATTAACCTTTCTAATTATGTACCCCATCCCTCCCCACAAGTACTTTGCTATCCAGTATGTGACTTGTCTTCTTATCTGTATTCTCCTTCTACATCCTTTAAATCCAGATTGTACCCTCCCTTGCATTGCCCTTCCATACTAGCCATTATAAGGTGGGGTGTTTGATTCCTCATAATCATATTTTCTGCCACTGCATATCTTCTTCAGTCTGGCATGTACCATCCAGCCAGATTCTTATTTACTCATAGCCTTTCCCTAACAATTCTGCCATGCTTCCCCTCCATACAAATTTCTCATAACATTTTATAAGCATTCTAATCACTTATCTTGTGGCATGGTTTAATGGATGTCATAACAAAAGTGACAGCCTAGGTAATACCATCATTCATACTATCTCAGTAATTCCTCCTATGGAAGTAACCCCCTTCCCCCCAGTATTTGTCAAGTAGAACATCAGTCGTCTCTCTTAGCCATCCTAATTGTTCTCCATTATATCCCTCACTGATGAGTACCCCTCATGTCCTAGGTATTTGTTTTCTCCAAGCATGGCAATTCTGGTAGTCCTGCCAACCCTGCCTCAGCTAGTCCCTTCACTGTTTTTTGAGGGTGATAACAATCTGGACTCTTCTCCAAATGCTAGGAACACTTCCAATACCAAAATTCATAAAAATAAAGTAGCCCAAACCTGAAGTGCTGCAAAGTGTGAAAACGTGTTTAATTTGAATTTGATAAATTGGTTGTCTTGTTTTCCTGTGCTAATTTCTTCCAATTAATAATTTCAATACCCCCTTCAAAAACTGCCTCTGTCCACTAAGAGAACAATTGCAATCATTTTCATTTTGTTCATCCCCTTTTCCCTCCCATTTTGCTACAAAAAGGCCCCCACTCTGTGAGCCAGTTTCTTCTTTGACAGTATAGACAATGGTGATACGAGAGGGCATTCCTGCCTTGTACTCCTCCTTCTTCTCATCAAATTTATTCTTTCAGGCAACCCCCCCCCATTACTCATTAGTTTTACCCAGGGGTCTTCATATAGCACATCACAATGAGCAACCTAGCCTTTCCTGTGACCTACTTAACTATATTCAGCACGAAAATCCAAGCTTACCATTTCCAGTGCTTTCTTTGTATTCATTAATATTATTCCCAATTTCCCTCTACTATGTACCTCTGTCCGTGCCAAAAAAATAATAGCCACCAATGATCAGCCAGTGATCTTCTTTTCACAAATCCCACTTGCATGTCTCCTATCAAAAGTGGCAATATCACCTATAATCTTGCAAATTTAACCCTTGCTGGCAACTTAATATAAGCATTGTAGAGCAAAACAGGCTTATGCAGGCCTTCTCCACCCCCACCCCCACCCCAGAAGTAATACTGCACATGCCTCCATCATTGACTTTGCTTCCTTTCCCCTCCTCCAGAATTTATTCATTAACTCCATCAAGTTCTTCCTCAGTTCCATTCCTACCATTTTATAAAAGTCTCTCTGAAACCTATCTGTCACTGCGTGTTTCTTGCTTTCAATGTCTGAGTCAGAACCATCACATCTCCTTGTCTTACTAGCTTATGTAACTCTCTCATACCCCTAAGCTCAATATAGGACCTCCATACCTGCAGGGTTCCCTTTCCTTCAGCACTACCCATTTGTACAGATTTTCAGACCTCAGAAAACCTCTCATCTCCTTATTCATAACTACCTTAGTCCAGGATTCTGATCTAATGACTCTTATGCATGTTTTTCTAAACTAATCCTTAATTCACATGATGGCAGTTTAGCCTTCCAATCCCCCTTAAACGCTATCTTTATCTCTTCCATTCCAACTCTGTTTCTAGATGACCCTCTTTGAAGTCTTTTAATTTTTCTCACAACTCCTTCAATATCCTACAGGCTCTCTTCACCTTACTTAAGGGCTCTTTGCTGCAGCACATTAAGCTCTATCTGTTTCAGTTTATTCTTAGGTTCATGTTTCCATCACCACCAGGCTCTCTATCTGACAATTTCATCCACCTTGCTTGGTTAATGCCATTCCATTCTTTTACCTCTAACTTACCATCTCTTGCTGTGCTGTCACAAACCACCTGCACCACCATTTATTTTAACAACCTCACATCCTTGTCTTTCCACCATTTCTTCAGCTTTTATCTCTATCACTTACATTCCAAATGCCCATCCCTCAATTCCTTTAACAGACTGAGTGACCTGACATATTTGTGTCTAAAACCTCAACCATCTTAACTTTCACAGCAGTCTTAAGATCTAGAAAAAAAACAATTCAGACTGATAGCCTAATAACATTTTTTCCTCAAAAATATAAAGCCTTTTTTGTCTTCCACTGTTTCACTATATGTCAACACACACATCCTGTCCATCCAAATCTTTAGCAACATCTGACTACTCACATAGAATTCCACTATCCCATGTAGTCTATCTTCTTCTATGTCCATCACAAAGTCAAAATTCCCCTATTGTTATCCTACCCCCTACCCCTGTTATACTCTCAACAACATTCTGCAAAATCTCTTTTTTGTCCTTATTTAGTCCATAATGAGATGCCAGTACAACCCACTCCCCACTCCCTCCCATTACTGAACATCGCATCTCCATTCCTCTTGCATCAGGATCCCCACCCCACTTTTGTCCTCCAGCATACTCTACCCCATCCACTTGTACTCTATTTTGTATTTTCCCCTTCCTCTCTTGCCTTCTGTTTCAGTTTCTGCATTATAGCTATCTCTGCATTTTCTCTCCTCAGCTTTGCTATCACTTTTCCCCACTTATTAGGCTTATTAATAACCTGATGTTCCTAGTTACTCTTTGAGCTACTTCCTCCATCACCTCATTTAAGAATGCCCCTGCCATTGCCTTGGAACTGGGCATCAAATGGTCATTAAGTCCAAATGGCTTATGCTGTCCTCCCCAGCAGCGAGCATCCATGTACACCTCTAGTCCCCACACAGATTGACTAAGTCCACCCTGACTCTAGTAACCTGAGAGTCCCATATACCATCCTGGCTCCCTCTTCTACTTTCTTGGGCAAGTAAGTTATACTCTTACACATATTACTTTCTGTTTAACTCTTTATTCATTTATTCTAGGCCCATCCCAATGCCCTTCACACTGGACACCTCACCTTGAGAAAAACATCTTTCATCCATCCTTCCCAACTAAACGCCCTATCATGATGATCCACATGATACCTCTTGTCTGCCCAGATTGTCACACTATGGCCAGATGCTTACATAATATTTTTGATCTGTTCCTCATAAAATTTACCTATTTCTGGCAAATCACTGATGACTGAAGTCACTAAATGGTGGTATACAGTTGAGTTTTAGACTTCATATCCTTCAGGAAATGCAGGCTAACACAAATCCTATTATTCTATCAACTTTCTAAGTTTATAAGAGCAACATTTAAAATCTGTTGCTATTTTCGGTCAGTTGTTCCCCATTATTTTAGGCTTTGTCCAGATTTCTTGCTCTAAGAGGTTGAGCAGTATGATCCAAATATGCCCTGTTATATGACTTTCTACTTGATACAGTTTATTGTATGTGTGTGTGTATGTGTATTGGGGAGGGGGGCTTCCCATAACACCAAGTGACAAAGTGGATTTTGGCACTTCTGATTACATTCTTAATGAAAAAGCACCTTTGTGTACATATATTATGTTTATTTAGGCCTCCATGGCTTAGCCTGATACATTACTTAACAGAGGTGTTTCCATGCCAGACCTGACAGTCACATTTTTGACAACATGTTGGCTTGTTGCAGGAGTTGTATAGAGGAATTTTTGAGGCTGCATAACTTGGGGCGGAGGGGGTAAAGGAAACTTTTTTTATTTTCCCCCTTTTTCCTCAGGTCTGTATGATCTGGGGGATATTATATATACAGAATGTGGGTGAGTGGGCAGGCTCCAGCATCTGTGGGTGCCTGTGCAAATGATGGCTTAATACTATTGTGTCATTTTTGCATGCTGATATGTGAAGGAGGTGTTATTGTGGGCTGATATTTTAGTTATGATGTTTTCCATCTTCCTAAGGGAGCTGCGATGCCTCATTAGAAATCTCTTGCCATGTACTTTATATATGATTAATTATTAAGGGGACTAAATTTTTTCAGTAAATGTCTATATTAATGTTTTATTTGTGCTATCAGATTATCTGTTCAGTTAACTTTATAGGTTTTGGGAGCTATAAAATTTTAATTAATTTACCCCCTTCTGACGTTTTTAACCTGTTTATTGATATGGGCTTGCACTGCATATGTTTTATAGATGTTCTAACTAATGTAACAGGAACTGAATTAGTATTAGATTTTTAAAACAGTTTCATTTATTTTGTGCTGTTTAATAGTAGAAATGTACTGATGACTTGAGCTTGCTGTTGGTCTCCTAAAGGTCATTATAAAGGTATACAACAAAATTATAGAAAATATGTACCTGTACTGCATACGTATTTTCCATATTTCAGGAACAGGATTCAACATTTGTTTACAAGAAGTATGGCAGAGGGTCTTAAATCCAGTAGACAGTATCAGAGACAGAATCATACACTTCTGAATATGAATTTACAAAATACCACTGAATGCAGCACTAGATATGTCAAGTTACAGAAAAAAAATATATAGCTAAGCCTAGTCTGGGTATAAAAATCTGTCAATGTTTGGGCTGTTGTGTGGAGCAAAATAACTTCAGTTTTTTATAGCTTATGTGATATGCTGGGATCATTAGTTCAACAAATAAAACATTTTTAACCATATTCTCCGTTATCTGTGACATTCTTCAGCACAGATGAGTCAGCTTTCATTTAAAGCACATTTTATTGTAATCTTTTTAACAAAATAAAAGCTGTATTTCTTCAGTAAAACTCAGAAAAGAAAACAATTTAGAATTTGCAGTAGCTAGTTGAAAGACTCACAAAAAAAATCAGCTCAGTCTTGATAAAATGCTTACAGTTCACAGTCTGCTGTTTATTATTTATCTGCCCAGGGTACTCACAGTTTCAGCTCAGTTTCTTTGCAGTGTAGATTTCTTCCTTCATTTACTTTTGAACCATGTCTCATTGTGTTTCTCACTCCAGTCCTCATACCTTAGACAATATATGGCTCTTCTTAATTATGCATGCTCCAAATGCCACTCTCTGAGGACCCCTTCCTCATACTTCTCCAAAAGGGTGCCCCCCAGTACCTCTACTGAAGAGGAGTAATGACCTGCCTTTGTCCAGTTACTGCGAGACTTTAATTGCAAGCTCGGCTGTAAGCTGCATCCCAACTCTGCCATGAGTCAGATGCTTGGGGATCTCCTACAAGCAGTTTTCCTAGCTTAACCCTTTTATCTTCCACTTTAATGCACCCGATTATATCACTCAGCCCCTCCACAACACAAACACAAGGGACTCTAGCAGAATGATAGCATGAGCCAAATCAGTACCAACCTGTCTGATTCAGCTTGATAGACAGTCCTGCTAAGGACTGTGCTTATGTTCCAGACCCAATTCCTCACCCTTATATGTTCCAGACCCAATTCCTCACCCTTATTCTACTTTTATCTGACATCCATCCTGACACATCTTGTTTTCAGGACAGGTATGCATTCCTGTTGTGATGCTGAGTGATAAAATGAGGTGCGTTAAAGTGGGAGATAAAAGGGTTAAACCATATTATTCACAGTATTATGCACTAATTAAATCTCTGGTCAGTTGCACAAAAATCACACAATCTAGGACTGATATTTGGGATGATGCAGTTTAAGAACAGTGATGTTCATTTGCAGAGGACTTTCATTCTACATCAACAGTCCGGTCGTCATCTTAAGAGCATTGATTTTTGTTTCATAATTTCTGACTTTCATCTGTTGTTTTTGAATAATGTTTTACATTTATTTATTTACAGATGTATTCTTTGTTCCTCTAGCTTCTTCTCATTCTTCATAATTACCTAAACTGAAGTATCAGACCTCAGGAGTGTCTTTAATGAGGAAACACTCAGCATAGTTAATTCAGAATACTGTCTTTCTTTCTAATAATCCTTTTATTTGGCTGTTCACATATTTGACTACAGGAAGTGAGTATATGTCTCCATTGGCTACAGTCAGTGTGTGTGTCCTGTTTGGGGGTGGCTATCCAGGTGGCAGCAAAAAGACAGGGGAAAATGACAAGTGACAACATAGCTGCTGCCTGCTGCAGAGCACTAGGACCCTACAGGTGCCTCCTTAATTAAATAAACACTCAGACAGTTTTGTAGGCTGTTTTACACACTGAAAGCTAGGGTCACTAGGGGTACCCTCTGTCTCTAGTTGGCATAGTGCTATGTTGTTTGTTTTAAACAGGTCTTATAGTATTGTTGCAGTTGTGGCACTGTGTTGTGAGGTGTTCTTTGGTCATGACCAGATCTGATTTGTGATTCAGAAACATATTTTCCACTCTGACCATGACATCACAGTATATGCTATTTTAATATATTTGAATTATGTAATCTATTTCTGAAGCTACTTTCATTGGTTGAAGTGTTGTGGTGTCACTGGTGTGGGAGGAGTAGCATGTGTAGCTTTCATACATGGTTTGCACTCAAAGCAGCATTATGACATTTAGCAACAGTGTGCACACATGACATGTTGATATTGCTTAGAATTGGTGTGTTCATTTTGGTTTAGTAATCTCAGCTGGACTTAAATCTATATTTGCCTCTGATGGACATTGTACTATACAATTCATGGATTTGTGAATTATGGACATTAATAGGACATTTCATTAACATACCTACTCCAGGTACACAGCCGAGTAAGTTCCCAGCTCATATTGTTTGAACACTTTTCTGAATTGCTTAAAGCACTTGTATATGTTTTTTTATTGTGTACTAGCCCAATGCAATTGCATACTTCTTCTTTTGGCTTTTCCCAGTTAGGGATCACCACTGCAGATCATCTGTCCGCTCATGATTGGCAGTGGAGTTTTACAGTGTCTAGTTGCCAGCCTGGCGCCCAACCTTCCGCAGAAGGCACACACATACACACTCACACCTAGGGCCAATTTAGAGTGTTCAATCCACCTACAGCATGTCTTTGGGGTGTGGGAGGAAAGCGGAGCACCCAGAGGAAACCCACATGACCACAGGGAGGACATGCAGACTCCGCACAGAAGGCACCCCAGCCAAGGATCGAACCGGAGAACCCCTTACTGTGAGGCAGCAATGCTAACTGCTGCACCATCATGGCCAGCCCCCCCAATGCAGTTGCATACAATGTTTGTGAATTACCACTTCTCCTTTTCACTTACAGCTAAAGGCAGTGTCTCAAAAATATGGAGATATGTTGTTGAACAATGAAAACAGAAACAGCTTCTCAGGACAAGAGTAACAGCCACAAGGTTATTTGCTGGATTTTGAGTTATGAAGTAGTATTTTAAAGCAAAATCTAGAAATTCCATACCTTAATACTGTCATATACTAATTCATTGTGTGAAACATTTTTGCAGTTTTGTAAATGTTTCATATTGCAGCTTTATAAACTATGTCACAACTCAAATTTAAAAGTAAAGCACAAAAAAAAAATATTAAATACATAAGATGAAATGTTAACACATTTGAAAATATGCCTCGGTGCTGTTTAATTACAAACAACATTTATGATCTACAGTATGCAGGGAAAACAGGATTACAGACTTTTTCATGACTGTGAAGTGAATTATGATAAGATAACTTTTACTCATTTCACAAACCAGAAACATGCACTGGAGTTATACCATATTTTTCTGTATTATTACTACATGTTAGTAATATTAGTAATATGCACTCTAATTATTTATGAGGCATGTGTAGGACATATGAAGAATATGATGTATTTCTAATACTGAGAAGTTGGTGCTAGGTTTGGGGGTTATTGTTCTAAAACAGTTGTCACATTTTCTAAATGCTTGATTTATGGTGCACAGAAAAAATACAGAAACTTAGCATTTAATTGCAATGCATATGGAAATGAAGAGTTTATTAAAATAGAAAAAAGGAAATAATTTTGAAAATTATACCTGTAGGTTTTAAACTGACTGCTTGTCTTTGGATATTTAAAATGACTCTTACAGGGTATTTGTTTGTAAGACTGAAGACCATTTAGTTAACAGACCACTTCTAAAAACTTGCTGTTTAGCTCCAACCTTGAACAACTTCAGAGATGATTACATTTACTATTAGTATGTGGTTGAAGCTCATTCCTCTGTATGGGAGCATAGAGGCTTGTCTGGTCACATCCAAAGTTATTTTTTGTTTTTTACTTTCATTTTTACAATTATGTAGAAACATGCTGCACAGGGTGCAGTAGAAAGCATTATTGCTTGACAGCAAGTTCCCCCATTTGATTCTCTTCTGGGGTGCCTTCTGTGTAGAGTCTGTATATCCTCCTTGTGTTCTTGTGGGTTTCCTCTGGGTGCTCTGGTTTCCCCTCACATTCTAAAGACATGTAGTATGTGGACTGGACACTCTAAATTGGCTATAGGTGTGAGTGTGCATGTGAGTGTGTAGTATGGAAGAACTAGCAACGCAGAGCTAGCCACACTGCAGTGTAAACCTTGGCTCTATATGATTGCCACTGCCAAGATAAAATCCTGACCATATGTGCAAAAACAGGAAAAAGGGGATTTGAATGAATGAATTTGAAAATTAAAAGTTACCAATTTTTCAAACCATAGTGGTAGCAAATAAAATATGTTTCTGTATTCTCTTAGCTAACCGTTTACATGTGACTATGACTTATTTAAAGGATTTTACTGGCTGTCCATACAAAGCAGGGCATTACTGATGCTTAGTACCATCATATTTGCTGTTATCATACTTAGACCCTGTTCTTCTCTGAAGACCAAGCTTTCCGTAAAAAAAATCTGTTCTCAGGAGTACCCAAAAAGAAGTTTTTTTTTCTGATAAGATCTTGATTTGCTACCAGTATTGGGGAACTACCATTCTCAAAAACTGTCCCTTTCACATGGACTTGCCTTACAACAGAGATAAGGTCACTCATTAGAGAAGTTCAAGACAAAACTGAAACAGCATCTTAAAAATGATGCTGTTGGTAAATGTTTCTGAGATGCAGGACTATCTACATCCATTCCACTTGAGAACAGTCTACAACCTGAAATATTTTAAATGCCAACTGAAGCAACATCTGGTAGACAAACAGCTCTACACCTGCACCTCCCCTGGTTAAACTGGTACTAACATAGCTATATAAATTTGTGGCATAACTCTCTAAAGTGAAAAACTTATACTATTATCAAAACACTGCCCTCCTCTATCATCTCATCTCCTTTATCTCCTTTGTGTTCCTCCCCTCATTCCTTTCTTTTGGCTGCCGTAACTCTTTATCTTTAAAAAATATGTGATGATCACTCTTTACCCCAGAGCAGAAACTAAGGAGTCTCAATCCTCACCACTGTCTTCTGTAAGAGAGTGTCACTAAAAGCAGGGATAGAAATACACGATTTCCCCTAAAAGTACGCTGGGAATAGGTTCCAAACCTGGCACTGGATTATATGCTTCACTCTAGGTCCCCAAATGAGTCTCCACACTAACCACTGCAGAGCACTGTATCCCAATTCTAGGTAGCTGACACACTCACTCTTAAATGTCTGATATTCACACATACACACACTCTTGGGAAAGACTGACACAGATTTACCTGCTGTGTTTCTTTGCCCAAATTACAAGATAACGGCTGCCACCAGTCAAATACCACAATACCCTTTAAAAGGGGTGTTCAATTATATTGGGTAAAATAGATATTGAAACAAATGGTAGCATGTATCCCAAGCAGTAAGGCTTTTCAGAATGGCCCTGGTGTTATCACAATAAGGATAAACACTCTTAAGTTACTAAAAATATTAACTAAATAGCCAGCCACAAAGAGAAGTAGTAAAACATTTAATAATAAATAAAAGGGTTTAAAACATGTGAATACTGAGTAACTGATTCCAATAAACATCAGAGTTTCATACACAGGAAATATGAACATAATACTGTAGGATAGATCTCACATTGATTTTAGAAAACCTCTATATAGTTGTAGTTCCCTGATTATCTGAAGATTAGCTGTCCCTATCTAATCTAAATACCTTAGCAAGGCAAGATTATACTCTTGCTTCTGCAAGGCAGGATGAGGAATTATGTCTATACTCCAGGCTATTGTCTGTCCTCATCGACTGGAAGAACTATTCTGAAAACAACTGGAGTACTACTGCTGAAGGGCTCTGGAAAACAACTGAATGATAAAACTGAACAATTGACTCAGAACTTGTTTTTATAGCAGATTTGTTTTTAAAGTAACAGGCGCTATTATAAGAATTCTACTCTCTCATATTAGACTTTAAAAAAGTAAAACAACAACTACAGTGAAGATTCTATTCTCACAGCCCTGGCACAATATGACATCACATCTGTGTCAGCTGACTCTGGCATAACCTGTAATTAGAATTAGCATTCTCTTTACAAAAAACATGCACATTTGCTCAGCCATAACACTGTTTGACATTCAAACATATTGCATAAATCAGAGTGATTATCAAAAGACATAAACTTATTTACAAAATTATAACTAGTCATGCTGGCATATGTAACACAGGGTAATATACAATTATTTAGAAAACTTCAGTCAGTCATGCTAGCACAGATAACAATATCCAATATCCTCACAAAATGTATTGATATTCAACCCATGTAGGTCTTATTTTTAATCAAAAGTATTTGCAAATGATGTACCTGATGTCAAGGATGCCTGAGTAATGGAAATTGTGCCCACAAACTAAACTGATTGTTAAAGATGGAACAATGCAAATGATGTCCATCATGTTGGTATAATGGAGCTTTTTCTCCCCAGACCTCTGCTGAAAAAGGGCACTGCTCAATCAGACTTTCCTGGTAAACAAATGCCAATAAATGAATTATAAATAAGTATTGTAGAAAACCAGTAATATAAATAAATAATAAATAAGTAATGTACAAAACTAATAATTTCTTAACTTTTACACAATAATAACCATAATTCCAAGTTAACAAATGTCAATCATTGTTGTAAATAATGTAAATAATTGTCTTGTCACAAATTTCAGTCACTCTTATAAATAATATGAATAACTATCTAATGAAAATAACTTTCCGCTTAGTGTTCAAGCTGCAAATATCCCGTTCTATTGTTAAGTTAATAATACTTGCTTTTTATTGTTTTACTGTGCTATTTAAAGTTGCTAAGAGTTTCTCTTTATAGAACTACTGTCTGATCTTCTTGAGTTTGTTTAATTCTCTGTTCTTGTTTGCTTCTCCTTAGGAGCCGATTTCATGGCTGAAAATGATCAGCTGACCAGCCCAGTTAGCAAACTGCAGTAAATATCTCACATGATAATTTATCTAACTAAAGAAAATATAAGATGTACAACTTTTCTTATTCATTTGTAATGCATGGTCCTTGCTTGCATACATGTCCCATGATTTATGTTCAGAAATCTGTCATTCATGTTATAGACTAAAACAGCTTCAATTTAAAGGTAATACCTCCAGTCTGTGAAGTAACTGTAAAAACTGGAACAGGCAACATGAAGTCAATGATTATGACTTTTGTCTGACACTTCTCATTGTGGTCCAAATTATAAAGGTTGTTAAGGAGAATTCCAAAATAACGTACAGTGCTTAAGACAGGGGCAAGAAAATAAACATCATTATATAGCTTCTAAAAAGTAGGAGACAATGAACAATTGTTTTAGATGGTAACCTCCTCCATTACAGGTAGGAATACCAATAAATAAAAATGTTTATTTTTATAAATCTGTAAAATAATAAATAAAAAGGCTCATTTCTCAGTTATTTATATGCAAAATATAAGGTCTAAAAACTACCATGGGAATATAAGGCTAGGTTTCTTATGATCCTCACAGATCAGTAGTAAAGTAAGTACCAATTAAACTAAGAATAAGTTAGCAGTCTGGTTTGAGAAACATTTAGGATATTTAACTTTCTTATGAGTGGTAAGAGTACCCAAGTTAGACATGCCACTGCAATGAAGGTTCTTATCTCCCAAAAGGATATTTGTTCAAAATCTGCCCAGGCAAGCAACTCTACCAGTTCTTGGCCTAAGATCCTTATGTTCCTCTCATGTACTAAGCTCTCTGTTAGAGGAACAAGCAACTCTACCAGTTCTTGACCTAAGATCCTTATGTTCCACTCATGTGCTAAGCTCTTTGCTAGAGGAACAAGCAACTCTACCAGTTCTTGACCTAAGATCCTTATGTTCCTCTCATGTACTAAGCTCTTTGCTAGAGGAACAAACAACTCTACCAGTTCTTGACCTAAGATCCTTATGTTCCTCTCATGTACTAAGCTCTTTGCTAGAGGAACAAGCAACTCTACCAGTTCTTGACCTAAGATCCTTATGTTCCCCTCATGTACTAAGCTCTTTGCTAGAGGAACAAGCGACTCTACCAGTTCTTGACCTAAGATCCTTATGTTCCTCTCATGTACTAAGCTCTTTGTTAGAGGAACAAGCAACTCTACCAGTTCTTGACCTAAGATCCTTATGTTCCTCTCATGTACTAAGCTCTTTGTTAGAGGAACAAGTAACTCTACCAGTTCTTGACCTAAGATCCTTATGTTCCTCTCATGTACTAAGCTCTTTGTTAGAGGAACAAGCAACTCTACCAGTTCTTGACCTAAGATCCTTATGTTCCTCTCATGTACTAAGCTCTTTGTTAGAGGAACAAGCAACTCTACCAGTTCTTGACCTAAGATCCTTATGTTCCTCTCATGTACTAAGCTCTTTGCTAGAGGAACAAGTAACTCTACCAGTTCTTGACCTAAGATCCTTATGTTCCTCTCATGTACTAAGCTCTTTGCTAGAGGAACAAGCAACTCTACCAGTTCTTGACCTAAGATCCTTATGTTCCTCTCATGTACTAAGCTCTTTGTTAGAGGAACAAGCAACTCTACCAGTTCTTGACCTAAGATCCTTATGTTCCTCTCATGTACTAAGCTCTTTGCTAGAGGAACAAGCAACTCTACCAGTTCTTGACCTAAGATCCTTATGTTCCTCTCATGTACTAAGCTCTTTGCTAGAGGAACAAGCAACTCTACCAGTTCTTGACCTAAGATCCTTATGTTCCTCTCATGTACTAAGCTCTTTGCTAGAGGAACAAGCAACTCTACCAGTTCTTGACCTAAGATCCTTATGTTCCTCTCATGTACTAAGCTCTTTGCTAGAGGAACAAGCTACTCTACCAGTTCTTGACCTAAGATCCTTATGTTCCTCTCATGTACTAAGCTCTTTGCTAGAGGAACAAGCAACTCTACCAGTTCTTGACCTAAGATCCTTATGTTCCTCTCATGTACTAAGCTCTTTGCTAGAGGAACAAGAGACTCTACCAGTTCTTGACCTAAGATCCTTATGTTCCTCTCATGTACTAAGCTCTTTGCTAGAGGAACAAGCGACTCTACCAGTTCTTGACCTAAGATCCTTATGTTCCTCTCATGTACTAAGCTCTTTGCTAGAGGAACAAGCTACTCTACCAGTTCTTGACCTAAGATCCTTATGTTCCTCTCATGTACTAAGCTCTTTGCTAGAGGAACAAGCGACTCTACCAGTTCTTGACCTAAGATCCTTATGTTCCTCTCATGTACTAAGCTCTTTGTTAGAGGAACAAGTAACTCTACCAGTTCTTGACCTAAGATCCTTATGTTCCTCTCATGTACTAAGCTCTTTGTTAGAGGAACAAGTAACTCTACCAGTTCTTGACCTAAGATCCTTATGTTCCTCTCATGTACTAAGCTCTTTGTTAGAGGAACAAGTAACTCTACCAGTTCTTGACCTAAGATCCTTATGTTCCTCTCATGTACTAAGCTCTTTGTTAGAGGAACAAGTAACTCTACCAGTTCTTGACCTAAGATCCTTATGTTCCTCTCATGTACTAAGCTCTTTGTTAGAGGAACAAGTAACTCTACCAGTTCTTGACCTAAGATCCTTATGTTCCTCTCATGTACTAAGCTCTTTGTTAGAGGAACAAGTAACTCTACCAGTTCTTGACCTAAGATCCTTATGTTCCTCTCATGTACTAAGCTCTTTGTTAGAGGAACAAGTAACTCTACCAGTTCTTGACCTAAGATCCTTATGTTCCTCTCATGTACTAAGCTCTTTGTTAGAGGAACAAGTAACTCTACCAGTTCTTGACCTAAGATCCTTATGTTCCTCTCATGTACTAAGCTCTTTGTTAGAGGAACAAGTAACTCTACCAGTTCTTGACCTAAGATCCTTATGTTCCTCTCATGTACTAAGCTCTTTGTTAGAGGAACAAGTAACTCTACCAGTTCTTGACCTAAGATCCTTATGTTCCTCTCATGTACTAAGCTCTTTGCTAGAGGAACAAGCGACTCTACCAGTTCTTGACCTAAGATCCTTATGTTCCTCTCATGTACTAAGCTCTTTGCTAGAGGAACAAGCGACTCTACCAGTTCTTGACCTAAGATCCTTATGTTCCTCTCATGTACTAAGCTCTTTGCTAGAGGAACAAGTGACTCTACCAGTTCTTGACCTAAGATCCTTATGTTCCTCTCATGTACTAAGCTCTTTGTTAGAGGAACAAGTAACTCTACCAGTTCTTGACCTAAGATCCTTATGTTCCTCTCATGTACTAAGCTCTTTGTTAGAGGAACAAGTAACTCTACCAGTTCTTGACCTAAGATCCTTATGTTCCTCTCATGTACTAAGCTCTTTGCTAGAGGAACAAGCGACTCTACCAGTTCTTGACCTAAGATCCTTATGTTCCTCTCATGTACTAAGCTCTTTGCTAGAGGAACAAGCGACTCTACCAGTTCTTGACCTAAGATCCTTATGTTCCTCTCATGTACTAAGCTCTTTGCTAGAGGAACAAGCAACTCTACCAGTTCTTGACCTAAGATCCTTATGTTCCTCTCATGTACTAAGCTCTTTGTTAGAGGAACAAGCAACTCTACCAGTTCTTGACCTAAGATCCTTATGTTCCTCTCATGTACTAAGCTCTTTGCTAGAGGAACAAGTAACTCTACCAGTTCTTGACCTAAGATCCTTATGTTCCTCTCATGTACTAAGCTCTTTGCTAGAGGAACAAGCGACTCTACCAGTTCTTGACCTAAGATCCTTATGTTCCTCTCATGTACTAAGCTCTTTGCTAGAGGAACAAGCAACTCTACCAGTTCTTGACCTAAGATCCTTATGTTCCTCTCATGTACTAAGCTCTTTGCTAGAGGAACAAGTAACTCTACCAGTTCTTGACCTAAGATCCTTATGTTCCTCTCATGTACTAAGCTCTTTGCTAGAGGAACAAGCGACTCTACCAGTTCTTGACCTAAGATCCTTATGTTCCTCTCATGTACTAAGCTCTTTGTTAGAGGAACAAGCAACTCTACCAGTTCTTGACCTAAGATCCTTATGTTCCTCTCATGTACTAAGCTCTTTGCTAGAGGAACAAGCGACTCTACCAGTTCTTGACCTAAGATCCTTATGTTCCTCTCATGTACTAAGCTCTTTGCTAGAGGAACAAGTGACTCTACCAGTTCTTGACCTAAGATCCTTATGTTCCTCTCATGTACTAAGCTCTTTGTTAGAGGAACAAGTAACTCTACCAGTTCTTGACCTAAGATCCTTATGTTCCTCTCATGTACTAAGCTCTTTGTTAGAGGAACAAGTAACTCTACCAGTTCTTGACCTAAGATCCTTATGTTCCTCTCATGTACTAAGCTCTTTGTTAGAGGAACAAGTAACTCTACCAGTTCTTGACCTAAGATCCTTATGTTCCTCTCATGTACTAAGCTCTTTGTTAGAGGAACAAGTAACTCTACCAGTTCTTGACCTAAGATCCTTATGTTCCTCTCATGTACTAAGCTCTTTGCTAGAGGAACAAGTAACTCTACCAGTTCTTGACCTAAGATCCTTATGTTCCTCTCATGTACTAAGCTCTTTGTTAGAGGAACAAGCAACTCTACCAGTTCTTGACCTAAGATCCTTATGTTCCTCTCATGTACTAAGCTCTTTGCTAGAGGAACAAGCAACTCTACCAGTTCTTGACCTAAGATCCTTATGTTCCTCTCATGTACTAAGCTCTTTGCTAGAGGAACAAGTGACTCTACCAGTTCTTGACCTAAGATCCTTATGTTCCTCTCATGTACTAAGCTCTTTGTTAGAGGAACAAGTAACTCTACCAGTTCTTGACCTAAGATCCTTATGTTCCTCTCATGTACTAAGCTCTTTGTTAGAGGAACAAGTAACTCTACCAGTTCTTGACCTAAGATCCTTATGTTCCTCTCATGTACTAAGCTCTTTGTTAGAGGAACAAGTAACTCTACCAGTTCTTGACCTAAGATCCTTATGTTCCTCTCATGTACTAAGCTCTTTGCTAGAGGAACAAGCGACTCTACCAGTTCTTGACCTAAGATCCTTATGTTCCTCTCATGTACTAAGCTCTTTGCTAGAGGAACAAGCGACTCTACCAGTTCTTGACCTAAGATCCTTATGTTCCTCTCATGTACTAAGCTCTTTGTTAGAGGAACAAGTAACTCTACCAGTTCTTGACCTAAGATCCTTATGTTCCTCTCATGTACTAAGCTCTTTGTTAGAGGAACAAGTAACTCTACCAGTTCTTGACCTAAGATCCTTATGTTCCTCTCATGTACTAAGCTCTTTGCTAGAGGAACAAGTAACTCTACCAGTTCTTGACCTAAGATCCTTATGTTCCTCTCATGTACTAAGCTCTTTGTTAGAGGAACAAGTAACTCTACCAGTTCTTGACCTAAGATCCTTATGTTCCTCTCATGTACTAAGCTCTTTGCTAGAGGAACAAGTAACTCTACCAGTTCTTGACCTAAGATCCTTATGTTCCTCTCATGTACTAAGCTCTTTGCTAGAGGAACAAGCGACTCTACCAGTTCTTGACCTAAGATCCTTATGTTCCTCTCATGTACTAAGCTCTTTGTTAGAGGAACAAGTAACTCTACCAGTTCTTGACCTAAGATCCTTATGTTCCTCTCATGTACTAAGCTCTTTGTTAGAGGAACAAGTAACTCTACCAGTTCTTGACCTAAGATCCTTATGTTCCTCTCATGTACTAAGCTCTTTGTTAGAGGAACAAGCAACTCTACCAGTTCTTGACCTAAGATCCTTATGTTCCTCTCATGTACTAAGCTCTTTGTTAGAGGAACAAGCAACTCTACCAGTTCTTGACCTAAGATCCTTATGTTCCTCTCATGTACTAAGCTCTTTGTTAGAGGAACAAGTAACTCTACCAGTTCTTGACCTAAGATCCTTATGTTCCTCTCATGTACTAAGCTCTTTGCTAGAGGAACAAGCTACTCTACCAGTTCTTGACCTAAGATCCTTATGTTCCTCTCATGTACTAAGCTCTTTGTTAGAGGAACAAGCAACTCTACCAGTTCTTGACCTAAGATCCTTATGTTCCTCTCATGTACTAAGCTCTTTGTTAGAGGAACAAGCAACTCTACCAGTTCTTGACCTAAGATCCTTATGTTCCTCTCATGTACTAAGCTCTTTGTTAGAGGAACAAGTAACTCTACCAGTTCTTGACCTAAGATCCTTATGTTCCTCTCATGTACTAAGCTCTTTGTTAGAGGAACAAGTAACTCTACCAGTTCTTGACCTAAGATCCTTATGTTCCTCTCATGTACTAAGCTCTTTGCTAGAGGAGAGCAGCAGCCAATAATATGTGGTCTAAACAGCAAAGTGAAGGGTAAAAGATCTATTGAATTTTTAATAGGTAGTCAGTAAGAATACATTTAGAACATTGAACGTACTGAATAACAAAAAGAAAAAGACTGAAAAGGAAAACATCAAATAAAAAAGTAAACACTGCACATTCTATGTGAGGAGCAAGCCCTCCTGCACCCCACACCCACTACTAATTTTATATATGTCTATATCTATATCTAGCTATATCTATATACCTTGCACTACCTTGATCTCAGTTAACAGACTACTGCCTTTTTAGCGAGTGGAAAAAAGCTGGCCTATGTTTTGTTTTTTGAATTTTTTCCTTTTGATCTTTTCCTTTCGACACCTACAACGTCACCTTTCTTCATAGTGGCACAGTAATGTCCAGACTTACAAAAAATTAGACAGTTTTCTTCAGTGGTATTTGAAGGACAAGCAGTTTGTGATTATATGGTAAAGCCTTAAGTGGAATACCACATTCCAAGTTAGGAATAAGGAAACATTTCCCAGAAGTAGTTATGGTTTCTGAGCAGAGATAATATGAACAAATCCAACATAATCTGAATTTGTTATATATTTTGGACCCGAGTTATTCGTTGTTCTCCCTCAAAAAGACTAAACTTTCTTAAAATGTGTTCCAGATCTTTTTAGTGTACTCTATTTAGGAGAGACTTTGCTTGCTGATTAGATGCCTTCGTAACATAAATCTCTGAAAATGTCAGTGAAGTATAATAGCACCCTCTATGGGCAATTAAACCAACCCTGGCATCTTTGTATAACTGATAACCTTTAACCAATTCCCTTGCAATCAGAATTACAACTCACCAATAATGTGTGTTTAAGTACACCACAGTTATCCAAGATGCTAGATCCTGAGTCATTTACATTTCTCCTTTCCCCATAGAAAGTAATAACATGACAGACGCACATCACATGCACAGATTTTGTGCACTGTCTGAACCTTGCTTCCTCCCTCCTGTCATGTTTGTAAACTCCACTGAGCTGTGCTTTAGTAAGTAGCTGTATTAGTAATAGATAAAATTATGCCTTCCATGTACTTTTGGACAAACACAGAGAAGACCTTGAAAACAGAACTAATCTTTGTAGCATACTGCTTTTCTTTGCAAAAACCTAAACCCAGACCAGCTATGTATTACTATCATCATTCTATTTTGAAACTGAAAAATGTTGAAACCTATAACCTTCCACAAGAAAAGCATTCTGCTTTGTTAATGTAGTACAGCAGAAGCTGAGCAGCAAGTGTTTTGAATAGTTTCTATAATCTTTTAATCTGTGCAGGAATCTTTTTTTAGGAATGGTATGTGTCTGTGTAGACTATATCGCATGCATTTCATGAATCTAACTTGACTGGATAATAGCATATATCTCATATTGCTAAGAGGACCTGCATTCTTCACAGATTTGCATCTTTAAGCAGAAAAGAAAATCAAGAGTACAAATAGAGTTTTTATTTAGTATAGATGGAGATCTCAGGTCTGAAGTGTCCCCTTCCCGCTGGTACTCTTCTCCAAACAACTTTTAATGCTCTTATCAAAATCTCATTCTGCCAGGTTTGGATCTGCATTCGGAAGCAGTCGAGCCATATTTACTCTGTACACACAATAACTGACTTTGTTAGAATATTGGCATCTGTGAATATCATTTGAAGTGTTTTCAGACAAAAATGTGTTCAAACAGTTGAACTCTTAGGAAGTTTATTTTACTGTACATCCCTGAAGTCTGTAAATGTATTTAAATTATTAATTACCGTTTTGTTTTTCATTTTTCTTGGGGTTTTTTCTTTGTATGAATTCTTTATCTTGCATATAGACACTGCCTGCAAAAGTATTGCAAATGTGCTACCTATTTCCGAGGTTTTCCACTGAAGTAAATCTATTATAACCATCCAAGGGTTATTTCCTTACCTTAATCTCTTCAGTCTTAAAAACGTGTGTTTATATCTTCTAGGAAACATCAACAGAGTACAATAAATAAACAAAACGTCCAGGTGTTTCCAGTTTCCAATAGTGCTGCATTTTTTTGACATTTTATTCCTAGGACATTTTGCATGAGAATATGTTTCCTTTTTCTGAAACATTTCCTTGCTAAAGTCATGCTCTCTGTGTCTGAGATGACAAAACTGTACAGTGACTCCCCATGTACTAGTAATTGCCAGATGCCTGCAAAGGTTCTGTGACTTAATCTTTGATTTCCTGACTCTATCCTGTTTATTAACTAGAGATTAGAGGACAATCACTGCACCTAATTAATGCCCTTCTCTTGTACTCCATAGCTGCAGCCTTGTTCAACATTTACTGATGCCTACTTGACATTGTTGTTATTAAAATTCTTTATTAGCTAATTAGCTTCATCCATCACCATGGCATGACAGAACCACTCTGTAGTCAGGCCCTTCAAATATCATCTGTTATCACTGTCTACATCAGCCCGTAAGTTGCTCTGTTTGCCCACCCAGGCCAGCATGAGCCTCAGGGGATGTGTACTGAATATAGCCTTTAAGGCCTTGCCATTCTGTTGCGTCCCACTTAAGGCAGGGTGATTACATCAGAAGCACAGTTAAAGCAAGATAAAGTGTGGATTTCATTTGTATTTCCAAGATCCTGCACATAGTATCACAGTGTGATCTTAAGATGAATTCTTTAATTTTTTACCATATGTTTTCATTGCTGGGTCTCTGAGACTGAGATACAGACTAGTCATCTCAACTCAATAGGCTGCTGACTTGTGTTTTGCTGAACTACAGTATGGCTAAATTATGATATAACCAGTAGCTTGTTGACTTTTTTTCTTTTTCACATAATTGGAATTTCATTGAATTGTTCTCAAATAATTGCCATAATACGTTCCATCAATCATGATCAAATAATTTCCATGTAACCTCCATCTTGCTAATCCCTGATACATCTCTACCAAAGTATAAATCTTTCATCAAATGCCACTTACGTTTTAGTAAGAAACAAAAGGAACCACGTCCAAGGCTCTAGGCAGAGACTTTTAATCCAAATGCATCCAAATTCACCAACTAAGCGCTTTCACCATAACAAATGGCTTCTTCAGAGTGAGTGAAAATCATCCATACCTGGATTTGCCAACCTAGTTCTTCTATATTGGGAATAAGTATATGTGTTTGGGTCACCATATAAAGACAGAATTGCTCTTTATAACAGATTTCTAGATGACATACTAATTTTGTGGAAGGGAAGTGGAAGGGGAGTGAGGATGATGCCAAGTCTTTTGTTGAATACTTAAACAGTACCACTACTTTTTTCAAATTTACTAGCAAATGGAACAACAATGAGATAGAATTTTTGGATATTAAACTGACCAAATCAGAAAACATTTTACATAGCAACATATTTAGGAAGAAGTCTCATAGTAATTTCCTGTTACATTATAATAGTTGCCATCCTCAACATCAAAAAAGAGGAATAGTAAAGGGCCAGATGGTAAGACTTTCTAGACTAGTGAGTGACGACACTTGTAATAAGGAAGTGTATACCTTAATTGGCGTCTTTTTAGACGGGATATCCATTAAAGTTGTTGTTAAAAATAAGAAACGAAGTTTTGGGAAAAAGGAGGAGTAGATATCAACCCATTCTAAGGGGTAATAACACAGAAATGGTGGAGAAGGATAACATCTTTGAAGGCAAGGCATTAATATTGACATACAACAGTCAAGCGTCTGGTATTGTTGAAGTGGTGAATAAAATATGGGACACGATATTTAATGAAACTTTGAGGAATGATTTAGGAAGTTTACCCAAAATAATATACTCGAGGGGGAAGAACATCAAAGAAATCTTGGAAGGAAACACAATTATATATAAATGTTCCAGGATGTACAAGTGTGGAACTTGTAAATTTTGTAGGTTCATTAATGAAGGACCTTATGTAGTGGTGACTAACTATTTTAAGACCATTGGGTGCCCTGGCAGGTGCAGTTGCAACACACAGAATTTGGTATATATTGCCACCTGTGTTAGCTGCAATGCATTCTATGTGGGCAAAACTGTTCGTAGGTTAAAGGACAGGATTGCAGAACATCTGAGGGCCATTAAAAATCATGACATACACAATGCATTGTATATGTATAGTACACACTGTATGGACTTTAAGAAATTTACTTTCTTTGTGATCGATAGAGTAGGAAGTCTTGAAAGGGGTGGTGATGTCAGGCTGAGGGTGGAATTATTGGAATATAGATGGCAAATATTATTGGATGCCACTACTCCACCAGGCCTGAATGAACACATCTCCTTAAAGCCTGTTTTGAAGGATAGGGCCAATAGAATTTAGTTTTAATAGGTGAACATTAGGTATTTTCTACACACTTGTTTCATTAAGCTATTTACAATTTCAATATAAAAACTGTCTTTCGGCTTTTCCCGGTTAGGGGTCGCCACAGCGGAACTCCGGTCTGCTAATGATTGGCAGTAGATTTTTATGTGCTGGCTTGCCGGGCCTAATGCACAACCTTCAACGAAGGAACACCCATTCATGCATGTCGACATACAGAAGACGCTCTAACTGAGAATCGGACGTGCAACGTCTAACTGTGAGGCGACAACAAATTTTAAAATTTTTTTTATTAGTATTTTATTTAAATGTTTTTCCAGTGAATTTTTGAGAGATATAATTATAATTATAGACAGCATGCTTTTCTAATTATATTTTTCTGCTAGGGTATGTATAACATATTTTTTCTACTGTGCATGGACACATTCAGTGGTTTAAACTTTTGTAATTATTGCATAATTGCTCAATAATGTTTCTTATTGGATGATTGAATGATTGGTTGAGTATTTAATGTAATGTATGGATGCTTTTCACTCACTCTGAAGAAGCCATTTGTTATGGTGAAAGCGCTTAGTTGGTGAATTTGGATGCATTTGGATTAAACGTTTCTGCCTAGAGCCTTGGACGTGGTTCCTTTTGTTTCTTACTAGTTTTGTACCCAGTGGGTATTTTTCTTTTTGTGGCATATGTCAACGTTTTAGCAGTTTTGGGTGGTGTAGAAAAATGTCACCATAATGATAAATTTCAGTGCCATTATTAAGGACACCATCATAAATCTCATACTGTGTATTTCACCAGACTGCTTTCCACTGTACATCATTTTACTTAGTCTTATTATCTCCTCATTTCATCCTTGCAGTTGGTCGTGCATGTATCTGTTCTCCAGGTTGCATCCTGTTCTCCTCCTGTCCACTGAATGAAGGATACGTGCTCTTCTCTGCTTTGCTTTTCCTTTCACTTATTATTGGTAAAAGGCACACAGTGCATATTTTGCATCAACCAGGCAGCATGGGAGGGCATGATTTGTAGACCACCACAGAAAAAAATCTTTCTTACAGTGTCTATAGATGCCTAGTAAGCAAAGTGTTTCAGTACTTTCAAACTGTTTTGGCCAGTGAAGTGAGAAGCAATGACAGAAGCAAACTGTATATGCAGACAGATGGATGAACGGATGTGAGAAAATATGCATTTCTGTCAGCTCAGACAGGATCTGAGAGTAGTTATACTTGAGAAAAGAGAGACGGGAGTTTGAAGTTATGAGTGTAAGGAGGTCTATGAAATAAGACAGACATTCGTACGATTACTGCAATAGATGGTGTACAAGGTTGGGGAGTTAACCAGAGCTCCAGGAAAAATGCCACTTACAAAAACAGATTATTCAATTAATTCTGCTAATTATGACAGAATGTCAATGAAAATCTCAAGAAACAGACATTACCCAGACACCCAGAGGAAGAATATGTTTCCCAAAAACTTTGGTTGCGGTCACCAGGGAAACAAGCATATTCCAGGTGTGTCTGTGTGAATAGAAACATATGGTTATATAAACAAAGGAAGTGGAGCATGTGAAAATTCATATGATTCATAATCAGAACCATATCCAGTTTATGTGTGTGATGTGAAGATCTCTCTCATCCAAATAGTGTGACTCTCAACTCAGAGTTAAGCAAATAAAAAAAGTTATTCTCTCTTCCTTCTTCCTTCCTGTAACAGTTAGTCATGCTGCTTGACAGCCTGATAAACCTGTTACAAGCAGTACTGCACTCCCACTCCCTAACAGCTTGCACCTGGAGCAGCTGTGCCCCTTTCCCCACTTTAATTATGGCATTGACTATAATGAGACAAGGCAGCGCAATAAAACAACTACAAGCCACCAGTGGATGTCTCAGAAAATAGGAGGCACCGCGAGACTCATGGGAATCCCTGGGCAAGTACAACCTGAAGAAATAAGACTACAGATATGCCAAAATACCTTGATTGGAGTACTGAAGCTGCACAGGGTAGGAATACTGGTGTAATTATTGGGTAAACCCAGGTAAACCATAGACAGATTCATTCAAACTCATCCAAGCATATTGCCTGAAATTTGTTCATGTTAATAATATATAAACACAATCAATTAGAACTGCTCTAATCATCTTACCAGGATGTAAAGGCAAAATTTACCAGGTGGCAAGGGCAAAATTAAAAGAGGCACTTTAACTTTATATGTTGCATATCCAGCAATCCTTTCAGTAGTGCTGAAAGGCTGTTCTAACACTTTAAGTTCTTCTACAGAACCATTCATTGCAGTTGAGCATTAGCTACCACTAACTCCTGTCCTCATTCACGGGGTTTACTGGACTTGCCCACACCACTAGCAAGTTCATCCTGACCCATGTTCATGGCCAGTGAGAAGATCAAGGACAATGGTGTATGTGCCATCACCTCACAGCAGCTTTACTCGCTCTATAATCCCTTTCCTTGGAAGGTGCATGCATGCTTCTGCACATACACATCCTCTCAGCTAAGCAGCTCACCAGTTATACAGCCCAGAGCTCACCAGACTTGTACACTGTTTATTACAGAAAATGTAGGTTCCACCTCCTCCAGGATAAATGAGCTGCTATTGGCTCCTCATTGCCATCCCACATCTGTGACCCCCTCCAGTACCCTTGCAGTCAGAGACAGATCACCTGGGGTGCTACTCCAGAGGCATTCAGTCTTACAAGGCAACAAAATGATAGATCAGGCCAATTGGGGCATGATGTACAATATGGGGGTTAAAGGGTAAAGAAGCTGGAAAAGTAATGACCTACTCTATCAAGTCTAGAAAGCCATTGTCCTATACAGACATGCAAGGTAAGATGTCAGTACAACACATAGGAAAGACAGATCTTGTGTCACAGACTCAGAGGAGAAGATAAAAGTGAATAAAATGAAGAAGTAACAAGAAGCAAAAGCTGATTTTTTTTTTGCTAATTGTAACTCTTGAGAGAAAGAAGACAAGGATACAAGAGGAAGGCTCCACATCCATGACACTTTCATGACCCTCAACTGCAGTAGGAGGATGGCCAGTGGAGGGAGAAGCCTGATTATTTCTAAAGCAATGATGAAGTAACCTGTAAATGCAGATATATGAATGTAATAAAATGTACATTTGGGTCAGTTGGGACAGGATCTAGGAGTTGTTATACTGGGAAAAGAGATCATAGTTTGAAGCCATGAGTATAAGAAAGTAAGAGGCTATGAAAGAAGACAGACATTTCTGCTTCTACTGCCACAGATGGTGTACAACAGGGATTTCAAAGTCATGGCCCTTAAGACTCAAGCAATCTTCTAAGCAGTATAACTCTTCCAATTTAAGGAGCAATTAATCATTCGGTGGAGGCTTTGTTAAACAACGCAAAAGTCATAACATTTGTTGCAAAGTAAACATCATTAGCAACCTTCCTGTAACTACAGTGATACAGCCAAGAAGTTATCGGAAGTGAGGTGTATAAAAGGTAATATAGACAGAAATCTGTAGATGGACTGCCCAGTCTGTATTTCTTAAGAAGCAGATACTGAAATGAGCTTTGAACAATCACATTAACTGTAGTAAAATGCATTTGACTTGGTACTAGATCTTCTTCTTCTTCTTCTTCTTCTTTCAGCTGCTCCCGTTAGGGGTCGCCACAGCAGCTCAACTGTTAACATTTCCTCTTGTCCTCTGCATCTTGCTCTGTCACACCAACCACCTGCATGTCCTCTCTCACCACATCCATAAACCTTATCTTAGGCCTCCCTCTTTTCCTCTTACCTGGCAGCTTCATCCTTAGCATCTTTTTCCCAATATACTCTGTATCCCTCCTCAGCACATGTCCAAACCAACGTAATCTTGCCTCTCTGGCTTTGTCTCCAAACCTTCCAACCTGGGCTAACCCTGTAATATACTTATTCCTAATCCTGTCCATCCTCGTCACACCCAGTGCAAATCATATCATCTTCAACTCTGCCACGTCAAGCTCTGACTCCTGCCTTTTTGTCAATGCCACTGTCTCCAACCCATATAACATAGCTGGTCTCACTACCCTCTTATAGACCTTCCCTTTCACTCTTACTGGTACTCATCTGTCACAAATCACTCCTGACACTCTTCTCCACCCACTCCATCCTGCCTGTACTCTCTTCTTCACCTCTCTTTCGCACTAACTATTAATCTGAACTGTTGATCCCAAGTACTTAAACTATTCCATCTTCGCCACCTCTAATCCCTGCATCCTCACCATTCCTCTCTCCTCCCTCTCATTCAGGCACACATATATTCTGTCTTAGTCCTGCTGACCTACATTCCTCTTCTCTCTAGAGCATATCTCCACCTCTCAAGGGTCTCCTCCACCTGTTCCCTACTCTCACTACAGATCACAATGTCATCTGCAAACATCATAGTCCACGGGGACTCCTGTCTGATCTCGCCTGTCAACCTGTCCATTACTATTGCAAATAAGAAAGGACTCAGAGCTGATCCTTGATGTAATCCCACGTCCATCTTAAATGCATCCATCACTCCCACCGCAGACTTCACCACTGTCACGCTACCCATGTACATATCCTGTACCACTCTTACATACTTCTCTGACACTCCTGACTTCCTCATACAATACCACAACTCCTCTCTAGGCACCCTGTCATATGCTTTCTCTAAGTCCACAAAGACACAATGCAACTCCTTCTGACCTTCTCTGTACTTCTCCATCAACACTAGATGGTTAATGAAATTAAGCAGATATTGTAGATATATAAAGCAACCTTATGTTTTGTTAAAGAGGCACTGAAATAACAGGATTAGTAAAAGATTATTTAAACTAGAGGCCTAAAAGCTCCAACTGCAGCTCAGGATACATTATGCATACCTAATGAGTGAAAAAAAATTGTGACATCACTGTAATAGAGCACACACTACCAAGAAATGACAATGACATTATTGTTTGGTTATACTTTGTCTTCTGAATTCCTGCACCCTTCACATGGTCACCAATTAGTGTTGCTTAGTAAATCGGTTACTGTTTTTGCTGTAAAGTTTGAAATATAAGTTTTAAATTAAATCGAACTCTATGTGATCGTTATAAAAGTAAAGAAGAAACTGGTATGCACACTGACAGATTTGAATAGTGTTTTATGATAATTGGGGAGAAATAGCTCAATGAGGGGATATTGGTTTGGCTGTGGTGCCCTGGTCCATTACCCTAACTAGGGCAACATTTGACCATGATCTGTTTCTGCAGTATAGAGAACACTGACTTATTTCAACAATAAGCAAGTCTATGCCCGCACTTTCAGTCAGTACATGCAAACAAGTATTGACAAGCACTGTTTGTTCACTTCTTGGTCAGCAGAGCAACGCTGCCAGTTTGAGCAACTTTAGGTGAATGCAGGCCCCATACTAAGTTTAATTAGGGTACAATAAGCAAAGTATAAGAGAAACAATGCAGTGTTGCAAAGTGTAGTCAGGATTCCCACTGGTGTAAAACACTGCCGCTCAGTGTGACTCAGTAAGTTTTGTAGTAAACAGACTTTAAGAAAAATAGAACTTAGAGGAGACACAAGCAATGTTGAACAATAAGTAAGGACAACATATCTGTGATCCAGCAACATCTTGTCTTTGGACTGCAGAAATCAGCACAAACTACCGCATGCTTTCGCAGTGTTGGAGTTGATGAGTAGAGGGGGTATGTTGATAACAATGTTAATAACACCTCTGCTGGTATGTGATTCAGAAAGTTAGAAGATGGTTTAGCATGTGGCCAACTGTACACAAACAAATCTTTGTACACATGGTACAGGTACAGAGGGTAGTGGGGAGTCGGGTAAGTGACAGTGTTGACGGAACTGCCATATCAGTGTTATGACACCCACCATCCTGCTCACAACAGTAGTGCATTTTACAGCTCATGAGCAGAGGGGGTATGTAAATAACAATGTTAATAACACCTCCACTGGTACATGATTCAGAAAGCTAGAGGTTGTTTTGGCATGTGGTCATCTGTAGACAAACAAATCTTTGCACACATGACTGAAACAGGCACTGGGGAGCCAGGAAAGTGATGCTGTGTAGGGAACTACCATTTCAGTGTTACAACACCTGGCACCTTCCCCCATCCTTTCCACTAGACTAATGTATGAATATTGCCAGGGATACATAAAGGATATACACATTTAAGCCACCTGGTATGCATGTACTAAACCATTGATATGAACAAGCTGCATAAGCAGTTATTTCCATTTTCTACCCATTTCTGCAGAAGTGTACCTTCTGACATAAATGAGAGATCCACATTTTTGAGGTGATAGATAAACATTTCTATGTAGTCCTTCTTCAGCACAATTTTTTATTACACTGCTCTTGTTTTTAACCTTAGAGTTAAGCTTTAAAATGTACATCACAAAGTATTTCATTTACATTTCTTTGAACGCAGAACATATAAGCTAAGTATAATAATTATTCATGATATTACAAGTAACACTCAACAGCATGCATGTTACAGTATTCTTTTCCTTATACTGATAGCATTTTAGCAAGTAATTTCTGGAGATGTTAGTACAATTCACCATAGCAGGTCAGGAAGGATCTAAATACATTATAAATGCTTATCTGAAACCAAATTTGTCACATTAGTGAAAACACTTTTTTTGACATGCATTGATTTAGAATTAGAAGAAATAGCATGGGATTACCATTGATTTAGAATTAGAAGAAGAAATAACATGGGATTACAGAGTGTCCCACCTCCTTGATTTACAGAAGGCAATAGTTTAGTATATTTAACCCATAAACATCTGGGTTAGTATTACTCCTCTGGAAACAGCTTGGAACTAGTGCTACTCTTTTGCTTCCAGTGAGAGAAGGAGCAAAATTCACTTTAAATCATGTTAGAATACTTTACCTTTTACCACTGCATTTAAACTGTTTAATTCTCCATTCCCCCCTATTTAAGTGTTTGCTGCTTGACTTATTGTTTATGTTGATTATTTACTACACCTATTGGGTCTTTCAGTGATTTAAAGTTAGAAGGCCTAGGTGTGCACTATAGTGGCAGTGGAGATTAGCTTGGCCTCATTCTGTGGGAAAATCAATGAGGAAATCTTAGAGTATGCATATTATGATTGGGCAAAGGGCTATTTTGTTTGTTTACTGGTTTCCTGAGCCTGTATAATGGTGGCATGTATGTGCAAGGCCTGGCATCACACAGTTATGGTTTTCAGGGTCTGGTATTGATGCAGGCACTTAAAATTGAATTGTACGATAAAACTACCTCTGGAATTTTTCAGTACTTAGTTGCACTAAGCTAAACTAGTTTGCACTTTGATAAGTACTATCCCATGAGTTTAATCTTAGTCTTAATTCTTACCCAAGCTAGCCAGCTGTAGACCCCTATTGTATCATCCCCTTGTAGATCACTTAATAAGGATTTGTAATCATGGATATGCACTTTCCTATCTTTGCAGCCAGCTTGGTGGATATGGACATTCAAAGGCAATGTAGCAATTGTGTCATGTTTACTGACAACCACCTTATTCTTAAACAAAGCAATATAGGATGTAAGTGATGTGGTTAGACAATGTCACTGGAGGCAAGGATCACATACAAGTACTTATAATACCAAACAAGTTGTCAGAAATAGACACACTATACCCACCACACAATGTATTGACCAAACACATAGACCCAAGTATGCTGAGACTGTTAAATGCAATCTTCCTAAACCTCCAAAGCCTCTCACACATTGCACTTAAATTAAGTATGTTATGCAACCACAAAACCACTCTACTAAAATAACACCCACCACAACACATACAGCAACATTTCACAATGTCTCAGCTTCTAAACCCATGAGGCAAACCACTAGACCATCTAATACTTTGGTCATAGGATACCCCATTGTGAGACACACAGATGTTCCACTCACTAGGCTGAATAAAGGGAGAGTCACTGTAAGTTGCCTATTAGGGGTCAGGATCTGCCAGATCACACATGCACTCAGGTTGTTGACCCACACATACCAGTATGATTCAGTCATAGTTTATGTGGGTGTAAATTACCTGAGATGTACCTTCCTGGGTTTAATGAAGAGAGGCATGATGGACCTCTTAGACTATGTGTCCTAAGCTGTTTTGGGTATAGCATTGAGCAGCATTCTACTTTCTCCAAGGATGATGCCAAAATATGCGCAGAAGATAATTAACTTTAATAATTGGCTTAGTTTCAGTGTCATTTGAATGGGTAAAATATTTGTCATCCTGGGAGGATTTGGTTGACAGACCATGCTGCTCTAATGGTCTGCACATGCCTCTCTTAGGGAGACTCTTATGATAATGTTGACTTTCCAAGGTGAGGCTCTCCATAGCATTATTCACACATATGGAGACAGCCTTTTACAGACTCTCCAAATTACTTTCTAGAAGTATAATCTTGACATCTCAATGATGGTGCTTTTTATATGTGTTATATTTCTGATTTATCATTAGTAATACTTCAATATCTGTAGCCTCTCACTATGTAACTTTACTTATATCTAGGGTTTCCACCTTTTCAAATGGCCAAAGTGGGACATGTTTGGTACAGACATCAGATTTTACAGGCTGACACATACCCACGGCCAGTACAAAGGACAGAACTTAACTGTTTTGCCTAAATAAAAGCTTATTCTTGTAGCATTTTAGTTGCTTATTCTGTTTCTTATAACATTTAGGTATTTCAGATACAGAATAACTGTTTTATGCAACTATTACATAAAATATAAGAAATAATTTTGTCATAAAATCTCAGGACATTTGCCATTTTTACAATTTTTTGTCAGGACACAACTGCCCAAAGACTCCCTCGCAAAGTGGGACAGGTGGTAACCCTACTTATATCTGTAGTCTCCCATGATGCACTGCACTGCACTCTTGGCTTCAAAAGTTCATATTAATCCCATCTAAGACCCAACTCATGATCTTCCACCCATCCAAAACTTTCACCCCTACCTCGCCATTCTCAATAAAATCCTCCAACAATACCCTTATCACACCAGTAACTCAAGCCAAGCTTCTAGGTGTAACTATTGACCAAAACCCAAAAGTTGACAAACATATAGCACTAACAATTGCCAAAGTTCATAAAAAACTAGGTTCACTCTACCTTTGCAAGAGCTTCCTCTCACAGGAATTCCGAATCACTAGCTCTCTTACCCATCTACTCTCCACTTTACTATGCGCTTTCCCAGTTCTAACTAACCTAAACAAATTTGATCTTCTGAAACTATTTGCCTGCTTCCATAAAATCTCAAAATTTGTAACCAGTGCCAAGTTTCATTCTCAACATTGCCTCTCCCTAAGACAGCTAGGATGGTTAAAACTCACTAACCTACTAAAATGCAATCAACTTCTCCTGACCCATCAACTGCTATACCAACCAAATAAAATACCTGCCCTCTCTGGTCTGCTCACCTTCCATAATACTGTGCGTCAGCTAAGATCTTCCAACACTGCCCTACTGACTGTTACCAATTGCTTACATAGCTCAGGCCAATCTCTTTATTCCTATGCAGTTGCTAAGGCCTGGAATGCTCTACCCCTGACATTAGATGTCTAAATAGTAAGCATGCTTCCAAATCCCTACTAAAAGATCTCCTATTCAAAACTTGGATATGTTCCTGTACAGAACCAGAGTGATTTCACCTGTTCCTGACTTCCAACATCCCTTAGATCACAGGTATACTGTGTAGTTTCACTTAGTGCATAGCAGTATGAACCAGGTGTTTAGGCCACCTTTATAGTTATGATTTCTCATTTATGACCCCGTTTGTCTATGGAAACTTCCTTTTGAATTTATATTCAAACAATTGTATATTTGTTCTATAACATCTTGTTTAATTTGTTTCTCAGTATTCTAAGCACTGTATGCCACACCATTTGTAAAACTCTGATTTGACTCCTTTTATATGTTCTATGCTCTTTGTACAAAATAACTATAGTTATATAATATTTTATTATTTTTACTATGTATCTGGAGCTTTTCTCCCCAGGCCTCCGCTGAAAACGGTCACCTTGTGTCCAGTTGGACTAACTTGGTAAACAAATGGTAAATCTTCTTCTTCTTTTGGCTTTTTCCAGTTAGGGGTCGCCCACAGCAGATCACCTATCTGCTCATGATTGGCAGTGAAGTTTTACAGTGTCGAGTTGCCAGCCTGGTGCCCAACCTTTCACAGAAGGCACACACACTCACACCTAGGGCCAATTTAGAGTGTCCAATCCACCTGCAGCATGTCTTTGGGATGTGAGAGGAAACCAGAGCACCCGGAGAAAACCCACGCGACCACAGGGAGGACATGCAGACTCTGCACAGAAGGCATCGAACCAGAGAACATCTTGCTGTGAGGCGACAATGCTAACCACTGCACCACCTTGGCCGCCCGGTAAACAAATGGTAAATAAAATAAATAAATAAAATGTTGTCTGTCAACCATGCTGTGTTTGCACTGTCTCATTGACCTGGTTAACAAGTGAACCTTTTTTGTCATCTTTTCATAAATAAATAAGTTAATAAATAAATAATAGCATGCCCACTGCTCCAACTATACCATTTTGTCCCTCTCTCATGACCATTGTCCCTATCATCTCCCTATCCCTACTGGCCCATTTCATCATCCCTTCTCCCATTATTTGAGGAAACAATAAAATAGAAGTAAAAGCCATTTTTTATGGCTGTCATCCAGAAGGGGTTAGAAGAATGCTTTATGTGCTCCTAAATCTTCCCTGCAAGAATAGTACTGTACCTGCCATGTTGAACCCCATGGTAGATGAGTGCTTCACTACACCTGCAATGCTTAGTTCAAGTGACATTTACTCTTTGACTAGACTCATGGTCTTATATTACACTTCCACCCATGTTTGCCAAAACTAACAAACATCATTTACCATGATATGACTTATGCATTTTCAGTAGTCTGCACATCACACTTTATACTGATGTTGCTTTTGAGCAGTAAAGTCCATACAAAACATTCTTAATTCTCCATGCAGTTTAAACCAAAAACTGCTTGCAAACATTATGAGGCATAAAAAACTGCTCATAAATGCACACACACACACACACACACACACACACACACACACACACACACACACACACACACACACACACACACACACACACACACACACACACACACACACACACACACACACACACACTCAATGGTTCGGATACTGCAGAAACAAATTCACACACACACTCAATGGTTCGGATACTTCAGAAACAAATTCATAGGTTAAATAACACTTCCTTTTTTCTTATGTAGAAAGACAATATGATGAATATTTTTTCATGCAGAGTGTGTTACATTCGTGAGCATCTTTTGAAAGTGGCCTCATATCTGCTTGTAAATTCAAAACCTGTTAAAATTAAGACTCTGGTCCACAGTATATTGCTCTTTATCATGAGACTGTAAGCTGACAATGCATGCAGTCCTAATATGGATTTTGCAAATATTTATAATTCAAATAAATTTGCTGTTGGTCCAAGATTTTTGTTTTCTGTCTGAAAAGGGTTTTTGGGCAGTTCATCTACCTGGTAATAAACAAATAGCTAGGCAAAGAGCAAATAGACAGTCAGACAAACAGGCAAACAAACCTTTTATCAGATAGCTTTAAATTTATCAGAAGCTGTACAGCTAATAAAATAAAATGCAGAACTATGAAAAACATACACAACATTTTTCTTGTCTGTCGATAACCTAAGTCTGAAATAAAATAAGGCCATTTAAGGCATGACTTATTATACCTTCGACTTTGTTCATTGCTGATCCAGTAAAACAACAAAGATGACAATTTGTTATTCAGTCATGTTTTCTATGCCTATATACACAAAAAGCGAACCTAACATTAGGCTGGGTAGGCAATGTTTGATTTTTGATTTTCAGTGACCTATGTTTCAGAATGAAATCTGATAAGCAAATATCCTAAGACTATTGTACTGTTTTTGTTCTGTTAGCATAGCTGACAAAATAATAAGAACATTGTGCTCTTGGGCTATGCTGTGGACAAAGGTCAGTTGGTCTGTATGGGCTAAGTGCTTAGAAGGCTTGTGCGGTGGGTTGCATCATTTCATTGTTTATCATACCTCTAGAGGAGTGAATTCTCAGGCGGTTTTCTGCTCCACTCTTTCTTTGCTGACTGTCTACTTATGCCAACTGCTATGATCTTTACTTTGTGGAGATGGCCGAGTTTTGCTCAAAGCAGATTTGTACCTTATAGACTTGCATTAGAATAGTGTGGTGTCATCTATGGAATATCCCCAGTAGATTGCTTTGAAATTATGGGAAACAGTCTACTTTGGAGTACAGGCCTCTTATAATGTACTAGCAACCCTCCAGGGAAAATCTTGAGTTCTTGGTTATGCTAAGTAAGTTCTGAGAAAGAACATAGACTCTGAAAGTGAAAAATAAAATGACTGATGTAATAAATTGTAATGTATTCTTAAGAAATGAAATTCTGAAAAAGACTCACTGGTACATCAGCTGCTAAAGACAACAGCACCACCCTTGAGGCACGAACACAGCTGGACAGTACTTTTGCCGATGGTTAAACTAATCAAATCCTGCTCTGTGAGCTCACAGGTCCTTTGAGTTACTGTGTCTGACAATGCATCTAGCATTTTATAAGTCTCAGTTACTTTACAGTCAGTAGCAAGGCTTTCTAATCCATGAAAATTCAGTTGCTAAACTGTACGTTAACTAGTGGATTACATTTATACATCAATTCAGTCCCATTTAGTCATGACCATACCTCCCAAATACCCCTTATTTCATCTTATAATTTGCCTTCATTTCTCATAAAATTATTTTGTGACAATACAACGAGGGCTCTTTTGTCATGAACTGCGGTTACAGTTATCTAATTTTTTTGAAAATGTACATTAATACAAATCCTTGTATTTTATCATTCTTTTTCTTTGTGAGTAGAGAGAATATTAAACATAAATTATTTTGATTTACTAATCTCTTCCTGCCATCTATTCCTCAAAATACACCTGAGACTGGATCATCTCCAGCTATCACACAAGATCAAGTCATAAAATTGCTAGCAAAAGCTAAAAATACTGCATTGATGGTTTCTGACAATATCCCTGGATGCATCTTTAAGAGCATGAAGCAAGAATTAGCCACACCCCTAACAACACTGTTCAATCTCAGCCTTCATGCAGGTTTAACAAGTGAATAGAGGACAACTGCAGTCATTCACCTGCATAAGGGAGGACCCTCCCCAGACTAAGGCAATTATAGATCTGTAAACCTGACCAGCCTCATATATAAAGCCTTGGAAAGACTTATTCTGGAACTAATCAGTCAGGACATAGGCAACCTCCAAACACTGGACCCATCTTCAGTTTGGATTTGTGAAGGGCAAGTCATCTGTACTCAACCTGATGGATTTTTTTAAAAGGTCACCAAAGCAGTGGATGAAGGCAAAACAGTGCACACCGCATACGTCAATCTGGTTAAACCTTTTGACACAATTCCCCAGTCAGACATAAAAGAAAAGCTAGATAAACC
Source organism: Protopterus annectens (assembly GCF_019279795.1). NCBI lineage: Eukaryota > Metazoa > Chordata > Ceratodontiformes > Protopteridae > Protopterus > Protopterus annectens. The sequence continues at coordinate 1,101,405,374 of NC_056739.1, forward strand.
CGTGTCACCCATTGGATTGCTACCTGACTCACAGATAGAATGCAGGAAATCAAAATAGAGAAAGGTACTTCCACAGAGAGACCAGTCACCAGTGGAGTTCTCCAGGGTTCTGTGCTGGGAGCTCTCCTGTTTGGCATCTACTTTCTGAAGTAAAAGCCAGTACCAAAGGGCTCTGGGTTGACTAAGTCTGCAGATGACTGCAAGCTAGGAATAGTCATTGAATCCCCAAATGACTTAGCCATCTTGCTGGAGGGTTTGTCCAAATAAATAACTGTTGCCAAAATCACTGACTGAAACCAAATTCCAAAAAGTGCATTACTGTATCCTTTGGGGAGTCCTGTACCCCAGGGAACTACCAGAGTGACAATATGTCCATAAGAGTTGACCCAGTTGTTCGGGATTTGGGAACTTCTGTGGGCAGTGACTTTCACCAACATTTGTTCATTGTTGTAAGAAAGTCCTTTCATACTGCACAGCTTATAAACAAAGGGATTGTGTCTAGATCTAGGGATGTCATTGTCCCTCTTTACTCAACGTTTACTTAGACCTCATTGGGCTTTTATTGAATATAATGACCCCTTTGGCATGTAACTGTTTAAACACATGCAACAGCTGGAACACAGAGATACCTTACTAAATGGATACAAGGCCTAAACTACATGGACTGACCCGAAGCTCTGTCACTATACTCTGTATCCTACAGACTACTGAGAGGTGATCTGTGTCTGGAATACAAGGCATCCTCTGACTCAGTACTGATGGATTTACTGCACATCAGCAAGTCAAATGGCATCAGAAATAATTGGTCTAGAGATGTAAACCTCTTCTAAAACCTCAATAGAAAGGTTTGGAGGGGGAGGTATATCTCACAGAGAATATAGCTGCTCTGAAACCGACTTCCCAGCCACATAAAATAAAGTTCATTCCTGTCTATATTCAAGTGCAACCTGGCTGTATGGATGGGAAACAAAAATTTACCCCAGGACTGCCCCCTGTACTACTAATGGACAGAGGCAGCTCGTAAATACTTTATTCTATGCATGGTTCCCCCCAAATTAATAGGTGTATGATTCCAGTTATTCTCATTAGGAGTGATATATAATTAATGATGATGCGATTAAAGTTAACTTGAGTATAAAAAAAGGGAAATTGATTAGACTTAAAATGGCCCTCAAGGGCAGCTAGCCTAGTACTTACCCATAAACCTATGATTTTGGGCCGTTGATTCAGATTTTTTGGCTTTTAAAATTTAAAATGATCACATATGACATAGACAATCATACATTTATATAAATGCAAACAAACCATACTGGCATAATTTTATTTGCAAACATTATACATCACAGACAATAGTGGTATAATTTTAGTTGCAAACATTATACCATCACTTATAACCTATACAGTCATTGTCAGTCAGACTTTACATAGCTCATTCAAATCCTGTCTTCTTTTAAACCTATTTCCTCCTGTGCGTGTATTGTTCCCACAAATTCTATTTTTTCGATGTAATTTGCTCCAACCCTTTTCTAAAGATCCCAGTTCCAGTTGTTTTATCTCTGTTACTATATTCACTACTTCTAGTACCATTGGTTTAGACTTTGATTTCCATTTTTTAGTAATTGTTTTTTGTCAGCCTCCATAATTAGACTCGGCAAGGCCTTACTATGTCTAGACAATTCCAATTCTGTATCATAGCTCAAAAAATCATTTCCTTAGTTACACCAGTTTGCTAACCCAGTATTTCTGATAGAGCAGTCAGCAGGGAATCTTTAAAGTCTGTCAAGTCATTACACTCCCAGAAAATTCGTTCCCAATTACCTCTTCCTTTCCCATCACACCTCCATCATTTGCTGTCTACCTGAGAAAAAATTATTTGCAATCTACTTGTGGTATAAAAATACCTATGTAAAAACTTCCAAGCAAAAATCTTAAATCTTCTAGACTTTGTTGCATTTTTTGGAAGACATGCATACTTCCTCTCATTGTTTCTTTGTGAATTGCTTATCCAATCTATCTTCCCACTCCTTTCTAACCTATTATGATTGATTCTTATAGTTACCATGCAATATTTTCTATGCTCTTCTAATTACTTCTTTTTAGCAGCAGCTTCTGTTCTGGATTCTACTGAAAACTATATCAGTGCTGGTCGTTTGCTTAGGATCCCCCTATTTCTTTCTCTTTGCCTATAGTCTGATATCAATCCTTGATAGGGAAGGCAATATCTAGTCTGTAGTCCAAATAAATTCTTGGCCTCTTCCCATTCTATTACCTTTCCCTCTGTAATTATTTGCTCCCAGTACCTTGGTTCTTTTGCCAGTTTTCTCCAATAAATTCCAGCCCCCTCTTGCCTATTGTCTGTCTTGTCTCCCTAATTGCAGTCATATCTATCGACAGAATCTCCTTTCCCCATTTCTATGTTGGGTTAGTTCTTAGAATACCTTCTGCTAATTTATGAATATAATATTCTGTATGGTTATTGTTATTCTTCTTAAGGATATGCATCCAAAATCCCAGTCTCTTCTTGTTTCTTGAGCCCCCCCATTTCATTATCATCATAATCATCATCCCTTTCCACTTTGAATTATGGGTTTCTGCTTGGCTTTGTTCTTTGTTTTACAAGTAAGAGGATGAGAACTGCAGTTGTGACATGTACCTGTGGAATGGGATGGGAATGTTTACACAACAACAGGTGGACAATACCCCCCCCCCCCCATCATAGTTATGAATGGGAGATCAGATAAACATTCAGTACTAAAATTAACTAATTCTTTATTGGAAAAGCACATTTACCTTCGTAAACCTCTTATTAATATTTCAGCATTGTGTTCTCATACAACTTGAGATCAGCCTTTTGATATTGAGACAACGAGCAAAAGTAAGTCCTGTCTTCAAGGCAGTCTCTTGGCTGAACAGTTTAAATAATCTCATGAGACCCTAAAACATAATAAAAGTGAGGCAAAGAAGTACTAATTTAAAAAAAAACATGAGACAGAGCAACATTTAGGCAAAATAACCAGTTACTTAGAATGTTAAAGAGTACAATCAGTGCTGCTCAATTCTTTATGCACAGCCAGTTGAGTCTACGAAGGAGGAAGCTATTATGCTGTTTTCCAGATGTGCATACAATAAGTTGATTGGCCCTGTTTTAGATAATCTGCTGACCTTTTGTGTTGACCACAGTTTCATCAGAGACAAGGCATAGTCCATAATCAAAGTGAGATGATGGGGTTCTACTCTCTTTTACTTTCCCCTTGTCAGGATTTACCAAAGCTCTACATTTTGTAACTGTAAAGTTGCTACATATGTTCTCTAAAGGCCAAGTTTGTTTGTTTGTGTCTTTCGGCTTTTCCCGGTTAGGGGTCGCCACAGCGGAACTCCGGTCAGCTAATAATTGGCAGTTGATTTTTATGTACCGGCTTGCCAGGCCTGACGCACAACTTTCAAAATCAAAATAACTTTCTATTTATTTAAAGTCAGATTTTAGATGACCTCCCCTTAGGAAGATACTTTGCAGCTTGAATGAGTACTGAGAAATATCATGTTGATTTTTTCTAACATTTTTTGTGACATGCTTACTGAGAGCATCTTCTGTGCACTGTCAGCATTCTTCAGGTCATTAGCAGGTAGTGATCAGCAACTAGGAAACAGAGGTGCCTAATAAATTTAAAGTCCGCACTCTGTGAGTTGCCATGACTGTGTTGTGGGCACACATAGTGTGGGGATTCCACTTACCATCAACAACAGGTCACTGTTAAGGAGCCTTGCGATATACTGCCAATGGTGGTTGTTGCAGTATAAAGTAATGTATTAAGTCACTGACATTTCCTAAGTGCTCCTGGTTTTTCCTAACCGTGAACTCTGTTTTTCTGAGAGTGGTTTTATAAGTTCTATTTATTTATTGTTGGTTTGTTGTGCAGGTGGGTGGGCTGGTACAGCACCCTTTCTTTAGCCACTACTCAGTCAGACAGTCATAACAGCAACAGTGGACACAACATAATTCAGATAATGTAATACAATGTACAACAGAGTTTAATATGATGCAAAGTACCTAAGCAGTAGAGAAAGCACATATCATATGAACATACATATTACAAACACATATAGTATGAACATACATATTACAAAACACATATAATATGAACATACATATTACAAAACACATATAATATGAACATATATATTACAAAACACATATCATATGAACATATATATTACAAAACACATATAATATGAACATATATATTACAAAACACATATAATATGAACATACATATTACAAAACATATAATATGAACATATATATTACAAAACACATATAATATGAGCATACATATTACAAAAAACATATAATATGAACATATGTATTATAAAACACATATAATATGAACATACATATTACAAAACACATATAATATGAACATATATATTACAAAACACATATAATATGAACATACATATTACAAAACACATATAATATGAGCATATATATTACAAAACACATATAAGATCTTCTTCTTTCGGCTGTTCCCATTAGTGGTCGCCACAGCGGATCATCTGTTTCCATTTCTTCCTGTCCTCTGCATCTTGCTCTGTCACACCAACCACCTGCATGTCCTCTCTCACCACATCCATAAACCTTATCTTAGGCCTTCCTCTTTTCCTGTAACCTGGCAGCTTTATCCTTAGCATCTTTTCCCAATATACTCTGCATCCCTCCTCAGCACATGTCCAAAGCAAAGTAATCATGCCTCTCTGGCTTTGTCTCAAACCTTCCAACCTGGGCTGACCCTCTAATATACTTATTCCTAAACCTGTCCACCCTTATCACACCCAGTGCAAATCTTAACATCTTTAACTCTGCCACATCCAGCTCTGACTCCTGCCTTCTTGTCAATGCCACTGTCTCCAACCCATATAACATAGCTGGTCTCACTACCCTCTTTAAGACCTTCCCTTTCACTCTTACTGGTACTCGTCTGTCACAAATCCCTCCTGACACTCTTCTCCACCCACTCCATCCTGCCTGTACTCTCTTCTTCACCTCTCTTCCACACTCACCATTACTCTGAACTGTTGATCCCAAGTATTTAAACTCATCCACCTTCGCTACCTCTACTCCCTGCATCCTCACCATTCCTCTATCCTTCCTCTCATTCACACACATATATTCTGTCTTAGTACTGCTGACCTTTATTCCTCTCCTCTCTAGAGCATATCTCCACCTCTCCAGGTTCTTCTCCACCTGTTCCCTACTCTCACTACAGATCACAATGTCATCTGAAAACATCATAGTCCATGGGGACTCCTGTCTGATCTTGTCTGTCAACCTGTCCATCACCATTGCTAATAAGAAAGGGCTCAGAGCCGATCCTTGATATAATCCCACCTCCACCTTAAATGCATCTGTCACTCCCACTGCAGACCTCATCGCTGTCACACTACCCTCGTACATATTCTGTACCACTCTTACATACTTCTCTGACACTCCCGACTTCCTCATACAAAACCACAACTCCTCTCTAGCAACCCTGTCATGCTTTTTCTAAATCCATAAAGACACAATACAACTCCTTCTGACTTTTTCTGTAATTCTCCATCAACACTCTCAGAGCAAACATTGCATCTGTAGTGCTCTTTCCTGGCATGAAACCATACTGCTGATCCCTAATCATCATGTCCCTTCTTAACCTAGCTTCCACTACTCTTTCCCATAACTTCATGCTGTGACTGATCAGTTTAATCCCTCTGTAGTTGCTACAGCTCTGCACATCACCCTTATTCTTAAAAATCGGTACCAAAACACTTTTTCTCCTTTAACCCATTTTCTTCTCATTAATCCAGCCACTGGGGATGTACAAGCCAGTGCATTTCTTTGTGTGGTCCCAAGCCCGGATAAATGGGGAGGGTTACGTCAGGAAGGGCATCCGGCATAAAATTTTGCCAAATCGTACATGCGGACAACAGTACAGATATACAAAACACATATAATATGAACATACATAATACAAAACACATATAATATGAACATACATAATACAAAACACATATAATATGAACATACATAATACAAAACACATATAATATGAACATACATAATACAAAACACATATAATATGAACATACATAATACAAAACACATATAATATGAACATACATAATTTTAAATTTTGACCATTTAAGTATGTACACATCTTTATCTATTTCTCAAACAAATACAATAAAACTAGACAGATTACATATTGAAAGTTTTTAGTGGGTTGTCTCCAGCATTTAAGTAGAGATAGGAACCTTGTGTACTTAAATTCATTGTCCAAACTTAGCCAAAAGCACTGAGTGACTATTTTTTATGTGGTTCGGAAAAGATGGAAAGGTGTCATTCAGTGCATGATGCATGATGAAGGGGACAGTGTGGTGTCAGATTAGGTGGGTGACTACTAAGTCATAGCAACATTTAATTTATATCAGAATACCGTATGTCAGTATAGAAAAGAAACTGTCCAGATGGTAGCATTTAATTCTTTATGCTCTATGATAAATAAACTGACAGGATAGATGTGTAAAGAGTCAGGATGGTCAATAAATAAGACATAGATGCCGGATGTGTGGTATAACCTAATCAAGATGTACATTCAGAATGAAACACATCTAGAAGAAAGCGTGTGCCATAAGACCTGAAAATCACTGTGGCTATCTCATTAGTATTAAACCAACATACCCCATACACAATAAATTTCCTTTTAAAAAGCTAATATAACATTTTAATAAGTGCAAGTTTTCATTCCACAGAATAATTAACTCTCAGACTGTCAATCTATCTGTCTGATATCTTTAGTGGTCTTCCACATCTGAAGAATTTAACAGGACTATTTACACTGGAAATCTTGTCTTCCTTTTGGAAAAAGGAAGTCTCTGTAGCACTATATGTTTACCTGAAGGCATAACTTCAGGGGCCTTTCTCTGTGATTCTTAACTATCTCGCTTTTGTTTCTTTGCGATGAGGCTAGTTGTGACAGTTGTGGTTGCTACGCTTCTTGGAACTTCCTTGTATTATATGAATGTTTACGTTTTTATACAGCTTAACTTCTTCTCTACAATTTACAAATGATTTTGTTTCACCTGCTTTACTGCCTATTTGTACACCTTTATGTTGCACTTGGTCTCCAGTCTGTAAGTATTATTTTTGTAGAGTTTCTTTCATTGTAGTATTTCTGTTCCTGCTGATTATTTTCAAGCATTTTATTTACTTTATGCTGATTTTAAGGCATTATTTATCAATAACCGAGGCTAAAATAATCCATCTGTTTTTCAACCTACTGCCCATGAATAGCTGAGCTATTACAATAAATATTAAGGAAGTATTTACCTCTCCACTAAGGCCATGATAAAATCATATCCTCTTTCCTGTGAAATCACTGTGAGATGTATTGTACATCTCTCATCCATCACAAATGAAGCACAGTTGATATGCTGTACGTTGTTGAGAGGGTTGGATAATCATCTTCACCTTGTACCCTTCCTGTCCATACCCACAGGTCTGCATTCTATATTATTAAAGAACTGGGGTACCTGTTTCCCCCTTTCCTGTCCTTCTCCTTCTCATCGCTTACACTCCTCCTCCTGGCCTACCCTGAAAATCTCTTTTTTGTTTGGATGCTACAATTATGTACATGCATATATAAATATATAAACATATAAATATATATATATACTGTGGAAAATTAAGTAGCTGATACAACTCTAATCTATAAAATCAGTTTTATCGTATGGAACTTAAAGTAAAAAAATAAAATAACTGTGTCATTTAGGAGTAGCTAGTTTGTCTTAAACTTCTGAAGGTGCCTTGGGTGGAAGGGATCTCAGTTTTCAGTTTCATTTTGAAGGAGACTGCTTTATGGTCAGACCTAGCAAATGATAAAGATACACAAGGGATGGTGCAAGATGCTCCCATATTATATATTGTATATAATACAAAAATATAGAAGTTTACTATTAAAATCAGGAAGTACAGTTATGCAAGTAATCACTTAGTTGAAAATAAATGTAAAAAATAAAAAGTTATTTAATCAAAATGACGACAGCAGTGATGTCAATAATTCACACTTTGATATTATCGACATTACCTAGGTTACCTTCTGGTGATTTCCTACTAATGTTCTACAGGGGCAAGCCCTCCTGCGCACCCCACATCCCCTGCATATTATATATACAAACTCCAAGATTGCACTACAGTGAGGAAAAGGATAAATCTCAAGATCTCCTCTGCTGTAGGATCTCCAGTCAGAATGTGGATTTGAATTGGAACCATACTTTTGACCATCCAAGTTTTGTGTAACTGCCATTCTACATTTTGATAGGAAACCTATATATAAATATATATATATATATATATATATATATATATATATATACACACGCACACACACACACACACACACACACACACACACATATATCTATATATATTATAATAGCAATATGTTACTTATATTGGCCAGATGGACAAGATGTACCTGCTGCTGAATGTGATGATGGAGGCAAATATGGTATTTAAGGTTATAATCCCCTTTGTGTAACATATGGCTGAGGGCAGAGCTGAATCATGGTGAAATGGGGACTTAGGTAGGGCAATGAACTGGGCTTCCCGATTAGCCATTCCATTGTTCCTTTACTTGTCTCACCCCCCCCCAATTACCATAAAAACTGTTCAGAACTGTCAGTCTGCATACAATTTTCTTCTTTACTTTTGAAATTAAGACAGAGATGTGGATTTAATTTAAATCTTTTAATTTTTTTATCCTTCGGCCAGGTTAGTCGCACTAGGTTAGTAGCCTCTTTTCAGGTCAGACCCTTGGTGGTATTTATACTACTACAAGAAATTTGGCCGGGGCATTGGATAACTTCTCCCTACTATTTTTGATAGCTCAGGTGGATGTAAAAGATCTCACAGCACCTACTTTCAAAGCAGGCAGATGGGACCTCAGTTTAACATCTCATCCGAAGGACGACATACTCAGTGGTCCAGCACCCCCCCCCCCCATACTGTACTGTCAGAAATCCACTTACATGATGTGGGAGTAGAATCCACAGCCTTCTGCACCAAACATAAGTGTACTATCTGTTGAGCTCCTAACACTGCTTTCAAAATCTATAGCAGTAACATTAATGGCCATTTGCTAAACAAAACAGTTGCAAATTGTAAACAAACTTGGCATGAGCAATAGTTAACTTCTCTAATTTTGAAACTCACAGTCATTGAAATGCATCTGAAACTCACATTCATTGAAAATGCACCCGGCCAGTGGTGGATTAAGTGTACATTGGTCCCTGGGCTGTTTTCAAACCATAGGGGTCTGCATAAATTTTTAGGACAATGCAGAAATGCATGTGTTATTTGAGTCACCCTCCTGATTTAAAGCATTTGTTGTTAAATAAAGCAACATTTATTATAGTGCATTTTAAGTTTGTAGTTTCAAACATTTTTTCCGTTCCAGGGAAGCAAAATGTATTAACCAATAAATCACAAAAGTACCTATTTCAAAACATTTTAACCAGCTCCAATGACAATCTATCTGTAAGGGTATGATAGTTGGTGTAAAGGATTAAGGATCTTGTCTCGTGTAGTTAAAGTACAGCATTTAATTCTGAGCAAGTTAATCAAATAACCTGCCCTCTCTAACTAGGGCATTTCACACACACAAACTCACACATACACACATGGTAGCAAGTTCCCCTCAGCAATTCTCAAAACGCTTACTGTTTGTTTCTCATGCATTGCTGCATGTGTCTGCATTGGCTGGAAAAGATGGAGGCAGACAAGAAAGAAATACTACAGAGGGAATTTTTTTTTTAATTGTGCTACAGAGAGAAACATTTTACTTTTTTAAATCACTTTAATTTTGTGGCCAGGGCCCCCCAGCCAGCAAGCCCTCAGCAGTTGCCTAAGTTACCTAGTGCTAGATCCAGCTCTGGGAGAGGGTGATGTCTGAAATCAGATAGTGGTAATCACAATGCACCAGAATATGGTGGCTCTATCAAATATGGATATGTGGCTAATGAATGGGACTTTCTCAGTGAAGTCAGTCATAATTCAGTGACTATATACTGTGCACATGCTTTGAAGCTACTCTAGAAGCAGTCAATTCATGCTACTGGTTTATGCACTGATGTCACAGGAGAACAGGACATCACATGACACCCTTTTTGGATCGAATCTGGACACTACCGCTTTGATGCATGCCAGGCTGTAGCCAACATTAGTTATGGTAAACTTTACATGTATCAAACAAGTCCACAGCACACCATTTTCTTATGTCAGTTCCATAGAGATGCCTATGTCACCTTTACCAGATCCTTTATGCTGTGTGCAAGTGCTGGATCTGTGGTCAAAATGTGCAATTTGTTAAACAGCTGTTTGCACTTGTATTCCTCTTATGCAGTGTCACCCATAACAACGTCCACATGCAGGGTACTGTGAAGTTGGATCTGCTCATACCCCTTTTTAACTGGTGTGCAGAAATCTATTAGCTGGGTAGGCTGAAGAAGTATAAGAATTGTTATGGGTATGAGATCCTTACTTCAGGTCAGCACATGATCTAATGCTCCTGGAACTTCCAAAGACACAAAAATCTGTTGAAGGCTAGCACAAGCAGCTGTATTGCCCTGAATAGCCACTCTGTGGCCCTCCTTAAAATGACTGTGGTCATTTGAGACATGGTCAGCTGTAATCTCCAAAGAAATGGCATTGGAAGAAGAGAACTGAAGGACTGGTCACAATACTGACTGCCTGTGACACATGCAAATGTATCAACTTCATAAGAGCCATAGGGTATCACTTAAGTACTTAATGACCCCCCTTGACATGGTGTTCTGGCACTCCACAGTGTATTATTATGTCCTGTGTATCTCCATGTACTAAGGTTTGCATAGAACACAGTTATAAACTACTATGAGACTTTCACACTGCAGACTATGGTAGCTGATGCAAAGCTTTTTGAAGGATTCTCTGTCTAGTTCACTGCCTACACCTGAAGACTATTTGGGGGTAACCCTGTGCTGCAAACCAATAGATTGCTAGTGCTTGTGCCTGTGAACTGCAGTGAGATACCTTAGTATCTTAGTAAATTAGACAGTCTGTGGAATTTATAATACTTTTTCTGTGAAATTTCATATAGTACTTCAGAACAGGGATTGTGTGATAATTTGTGTGAACACATACACTGCTGTAGGGCATTTGCAAGCTTTTGAGCCTGTGGAACAGCATATATGGAAACAGAAAACTGTTTGTTTTCAGCCTTTTTGGAAACTGTATGAAACTTGTCTGAGGTCAGTGTTATCCTTTATCCTTGATGTTGCATCCTTTTACTGTGTGAGCATTCAGTCCCTGTCCTAGTGTGGTAGTGCACTTTACTGTTTGTGAAACAGTGTATTACACTCTCCTTTATTCTGTGTTTGCTGTTGCTGTGTTTGGTCCTTAGCGCTCTCTCATCTTCCATGCCATGTTATCTACTATATGGTGTTGCAGTCATCTGCAAACTTCATTAGCCAAAGGCCTTCTGTGTTAGCCTGTACTTCAGAGAAGTAGATACCAAACAGGAGAGGTCCCAAGACTGAACCATGTGGTACTCCACTTGTCACTGGTTTGAAGTCAGATTTGGAGTCTACAACTTCTACAGTGTGGGTTCTGTCAGTGAGCCAGTTGGCAACCCATCTTGTGATGTAAGGATTTATACCTAGTTTAGTGAGTTTATCTATAATTCTAGAATGGGGGATGATGTCGAAAGCCCTGGCAAGGTCAAGATAGACTGTGTGAACTACCTTACCCTCGTGTACAGCTTTGGTGACTGCCTCAAAGACGTCGATCAGATTCAGGAGGCATGATCTGCCTTTCACAAACCCAAACTGGGTAGGGTCCAGAGTTTGGAGGTTACCAGTGTCTTTGTTTGTGAGTTCCACAATGATACATTCCATGGCCTTACAGACCAGGCTCATCAGGCTAATAGGGCAATAGTTCCCGGAATCAGTGGTGGCTCCCCCTTTGTGGAGTGGGATAACTGTTGCTGTGTGCAATTCAGTGGGCACAAAGCCTGATTTGTGTCGCTATGATTGAACATGGTGCTTAGGTGGGGAGCCAGTTCATTCTGAAGTTTGTGTAAAATGCAGCCTGGGATGTTGTCCAGTCCCATGGATGCTGTGTTTTTGGCTTTAGAGAGTGCAGCTTTTACCTGCGTAGTTGTGATTACAGAGACTCTGCATTCTTCCTGTATAGATATGGGCCCTTTAGGGGGTGAGGGGGGGTAAAGTTAGCACTGAACCTATCTGCCAGGATGTTGACAATATCAGTTGATTCTGTAATTTTCGTGCCATTGTGCTGTAACTCAGAGCAGATCTGGGTGTTGCCATTGAGGTTCCTGACATAGCTATAGAATGCTTTGTGGTTGTCCTTAGAATCAGTGGTGATTTAGTTTTCATAGCTAGCTTTGGAGGATCTTATAAGGGATCTTAGCTTTTTACTGAGGGTGACCAGGGACCTTCTCCACCCATGGGATTTTACTCTCTTTTGCAACAGTTTGCTCCTTCTGTTGTAAAGTTTGTTTATGGCAGGGGACCACCAGATTGGCTTCCTTTTTTGGAGGATATCGTCTTGGTTCTGCTTGGGATAGCATGATCCATGCATTTGTGTTTATGTTCATTTCACATAATTCTTGATTATGTGCTTTGTTCTCTATTTGCTGCTCAGGTTGCTTGTTTTCAGTTACTGTGGCCCTATTATCATTGCTGTATGGATGATTGTCAACTTTATTTTCTCTGCTCCACTGGGCATACACAAGTTTTTCTTTCATTTCTATGTCACCTGTCTTACACTGTACATGCATTCTGCTTTATTCAAGCAGCACTAGAACACCAGTACCACAGTCGTGTGTCAGATGATATGAACAATCTTTTCATTGAGACTACAGAGCCATGCAATCCTGTATTGTCCTTTTCACCGCCTCAGATACAAGTTATACCAAGCAAATGCAAATGTAATGATATAATGTGGTTTGTGCTCATGGCAGTGTAGTTTCCTCAGAAGTAGGAGTTGAGCCAGTAAGGTTCACTTTGTAACGTGCACATAGATCTTGTGTAGAAAAGTATCATTAGTAGCAGTAATGTAATAATTACACATTCACAAAGCAGGGTTTTGTATTGGTAGCATGCTAATGGACATTTTACATGGAGCTGTCTAAATCTTTTTGTGCCTCAGTTACTCAAGAACTCACATTGCTTAGGTATGTTTCAATTTCTAAACATCTGACTATAAATACATCTAAAAATATTTCACAGGTTTCAAAACTTGCCAGTTATTTTGATGTCTGGTTTGCATTTGTTCAGTTCTTGAATATTTTTGCAATCCAGTAGCCATGTAATATACCACGTGCATGTGTTTCACTGTCTCCATAGCATTTTACTTTTTTAATTTTATTAGTTTGTTAATCAGCTAAGTACATTTAGTACCCTTCATCACTGTCGGACAAGGAACATTGTGTAATTAAATGATTTGCTCAGTCACACAGTTTGCAAATGTAAATTGCGGGAATGAAACTCGGGATGTCAGGGTTAGGCATAAGAGCAGCATATAGCCTTAATGTTCTGTACTAGGCTGTCTTACATTGCCAGAAGCTAACAGCATTTAAGCACTTTATTTACTTAAGTGATTACAAAAGTATTCATTCTACTATTAAAGAGTTACTATGTCCATGACTGTCGGTGTAAGGCAGCTGATTCTTACACACTCTGGGTTACTAGTAAAAACACGTATTTGTGTACGTAATCGTAAAATTATTTTTGTGTCATAAATACGATGCAATATATAAGCCCTTCCCCTCTTTGCTGCATTCATGGGGACTAAGTTAGCTGTTTTTCTAGGCATATGCTGTAGGCATGGAAAAAAAAAACTTTACCATGAGCTTCTCAATTCATGTAAAGCATTTGCTGCACGGTTAGCACCTCTCATCAATAACGAGGCAGCGAAGGCTGACAGTTGCTGAGTGGAATGAAACAACCCTGTGAAGCAAATAGTAAGCTATACATTTTGCTGACAGCTTGGGTTGGATTACAGAGAGTCAGCTGCCAAAATACCAGTTATCATCAGCAGAGAGTGCTGTGAATAGCTTAGTGGAAACAACCACAGGCAATGTGACACCCACCACAAGGCAGACATTTACTAAGTTCACATCTCAGACCAGATGACTTTGTGTGGTGTATTTATTTTACAGAACCTTTTGAAGCTGTCAGGCATACAAAGCAATTAGCTAGCTATGGCAAGAAATAGACTTGTTTAGGGGTCATCTGCGGTGATGGTTTGACTGTGATAAGCATTTTGAATTCTATTCTAGGCAATGTTCACACAGGAATACGATACTCTACATTGCCAATCCTGTCAAGAAGCTCTGAGTTAAGTGGCCATCTCTGAGTTATTTGTGAGCTTTTAGAATACCATTTGATCAGCAGTTATTTTCATATTTAATCATTTTCCACCTGTCTGTAGGGTTAACAGCATGCTGCTTTGTATGTTTTTTAAATAGTCTGGGTGGATGCCAGAGTCTGACAAAAATATGTTTGTTTGGCTTTCGTACAAGGAGTGTGTAATGACCCCGAGCACCGTCTGAGGAAAAACCTGCCTGTCATACTTCTGAAGTTACTTAACTGGAAAACAGCATGTATTCATTATAAGTGCCACTCCTACAGCAAACCCTGCTATACTTAAATGCATTCTCAAAATTCTGTAACTATTATTTGCAAGTTTAATGGTGCTTTCTGTAGAGGCATGTTATATTTACTAGTGACTTGCAGTTCATTGTAATGATGTTATAATATTAGTGAAAACGTTGCTAAGAAAGGTGTCTGATGGCTGACTAAGTATGTGTGGGATAGTCCTTTGTTATATAATTATATGACATGTACTTTAATAAAGAATTCAGTGGGCAAGGCCCATTATGTGAATGAGGTACAAGACAGACATTGCCCTGACGTGGTGAACTGCTAATCTGGTGAAAGAATTTGAGAAGAGACATCATTTTGGCAGCATGTAATAAATCAAACTGCATAACCAAAATGCAGGATTATGTCCTAGCAAAATTTTGGAAATTATATGGCTGAGGTAGCTAAAGAATCAATGAATTTACTCACAAAAATCTGAAAATGCAATATATGTGGAGATTTTTGTGATATGAAGTACCTGGCAAAAATACACTATGTTAAACATGTAAAATTAAGTAAATCCCATGAAATTATGAACATTCCAGCAGTTTTATTCTGAAATGCAGTGATCTCAAAATTTCTTTCAGTTTTGAAGTAGGGATTATGTCTCCCCAAAAGGGGAAGTAGTACTGAAGTGCCTCTCACTAAGAAAATGTAGTTTTAACTTTTTGTTATTTTCAGGTATGGCATACCCTCTGATTCAGAACCAGATTCAATATTCGAACTATAAGACTTGTTTCAGCTATGTATATTTTTGCTCTGCTTTGCTGCTACATTTTGTTTGTGGAATATTATATTATACCATTATTTATCCTGTTTTTTTCTCTCCCTTGTCTCTCCCCACCTGTCTGGTCATAACAGCATTGTTTTGCCATCCACCCCCATTTCTCTTACTTGCATTCATTTAACCTGCCTTGCATCTTTTCAAGTGTCAGTAGCTTATCTCTTTAGACTTCTACCAGGCTGAATGTGGTCTACACCTGACTGAATGTGTTTGCAGTGCTGTAAGTTACAATGTATTCAAGAAGACAAGACTGTCGTATCAGTCATTCATCTTCTTTATTTTCATCTATCTCTGCTAAAAAATAGATCCCAGCATACACATGTACTATCTTTCTTTGCACAAGTACTATACTTCTAGGGTATTCCCATTTCTTTATTTTACAATATTAGGTAGGTCCTGCTTTGCATCAAGAGTCTTTTTGAAGGAAGACCTTAAAACTAGGGATTTAGTATCAAAATCAGGAAGCATGTAATCCTAGCAGAGTCAAAAGGTATATGTAAAGTCACAGAAAATGTTTCAAAAAAGATACCAGTACCGAAATACTGTATGTCCTTAAGAAGTAATTTGCATATATCTCTTGAGCCTCCACTACAGGAAGTTTAAGGTATTTCACAGTGAATAGCTGGGTCTTTTTTGCAGTTTTTTTACTGAATGGTTTCTCTGTGTGACCTTTTTACCTTTTAGTTTAGATGTTATATGGGATATTTTGCAGGTACCCTAAGGGACACCAAGCTTGACTTTATCCTCTTTGTTTCTAATGTATGGCAATATAATCCACTTATGCTGTACTGATGAGCTCACTAAAAAAGCCAAAACATACATATCTACATTTAGTAGAATATGGCTTTTTTTGGCCTGAATGTCCCTATAAAGACTTAAAAACTAAAAAGCCATGGACTTTTAAAAATACACTAGTAGATGAAACACTGCAGGTCCTTAAGGGGTTGTTAGCATATATCCCATGGGCCACTATTGTAGGTGGTTAAAGTATTAAACAGTAAAAACTCTAGCTTGGTTGGGCCTTTCTTGCAGTTTTTACTGAGTGGTTTGTCTGCGTGACCTTTCTACCCTTTGGTATGGATGTCATTTGGGACACTTTTTAAGAAAGGTAATATACTTACCCTCTTCCTTGATCTTGATATATACCAGTCACTTAATGCTTTCTGGAACAATATTTTTAGAAGTGAAATAACTGAGCAATAACTGTCACTCAGACAAATATGGGTTATGTTATCTGGCCCATTAAGATTGCTTTTCTTGACTTTATTTGAAGTTCTCAGCAGCATTGTATCCATTCTATTTGAACAGCCTTGAGAATATAATAGCTCAAGTGTAAAGAACCCTTTGTAGTAGTGAAAGTTGCAGCAAACTAGTGTGCAAACAAATCTATTACAAGTCATGATCAGTCAGAATTTTGCATCTGTTTTTCACTTCATAATTATTAATTCTATAGCCCTTTGCTGTTATTATATAAGAGTACAATGCTTTAGGATTTTGTTTGACATTTCTATTCAGTGATCTTTCACAATATTTTTTTCTTTGTTTTGTGATGAAAAATGCTTATTAATCCCAATTAATGTGTACTTATTTGCTCAGTGCTGCTGACTATGTAAACATTTGTTCCACCAAATGGGATTTTTAAGTTTCACTAGTATAAAATATACTTCCTAGAGGTACATAGATGTCAAGCAGACTGTATAATTTATTACATGATATATTTCATGCCTCTTTTGAAGGCTTGCTATCTAGGCATCTTGATCAGTCAATATTTATAATGCATTTAATGGTCATTCATAATCTGTTTTAAAGTATTTTCTCTCTAGACAGCTATATCTTTTCTTAGGATACTGACACATCTGACTGAATTATTATCCAAGTTTACTAATGGTGGACACACTTCAGCATCATAATGAGTAAAACCAACTGTGAACAAAATGTTTAGAATGCTGTTACATCTTGCTGGGTAGTAAGGTATTTGTTAATTATGATTTACAAGAAAATATATTTTTTTCTATTTTATCTGGAGAAGTATGACATGTGCAAGTTTACATTTGGAAAATTAATATAAGTGAAACATATGGATCATTTCTGACCCAACAAAGATATGAAATTCTATGTTTAATCCCAACTGTCTGCCATCAGATGATTAGTACTTTAGTAAAACACCCAAGAAATTGAAAATAGTTTCCCCATTAGGATGTATGTGCTCCGATGCTTCTGTTTTAAAGTAATTTATCAGTGATCCACATTACAGTAAGTTGAAACAATAGAAACACCTCAATGGTTTGGTTCTTTCTGATCTAGTGATAACCAATGTATATAGTAAAGTTTCATTGGAATATTATTGCTTGTAAACCACATTTTTGTAATCATAGCCATCTGAAATTGTTTCTCTAGCAACACAGCATACATGCATTTGTTTTCTAAAGCATTACATTAGCAAATTCTTAAGACATTTATTGTAATAGTTAAGTTGTGCTCCTTTCACTTACAAAAAAAATTGTTTAGTCAAGTTATAATTTATTAGGTACCCATCATTAAAAAAATCAGTTATTCATGTGCCTGTATCTTCTCACATAGTAAACCATTCTTACTGCTGTAGGGTGTAAAATAAAAAAAAAATAAAAGCTCCTAAGCCAGTAAGTTTAAGTCCTATCAATTGTAGGATAGATTCATAAAGTATGGCACTAGGTGGAATCCTAAGTTTTCTGTAGAACACATACACACACGCACACACACACACCCACACACCCACACACACACACACACACACACACACACACACACACACACACACACACACACACACAGGTCTGCTTTGAAATCCCATATTTCCACAATCCCGAAGATGATAGTACTGAGATGACAATCATGAATATTAAAATACTGAACCACATAAGTTTTCCCAGGGCAAGTAAACACTTGCCTAACTTGGGGAATTATGCCTTTCCCCACTGTAGTGTGGTTCTGGATTTGGTATATATAATTAGGGGGGTATGTGGGGGGCACAGTCCTCTACATTGGGGGGGTGTGGAGAGCTTAGTTCCCCACCTAGGTGGGTTTTAGATAGTGTGGTGTGCTTTACTATTGTGTTGGGCAGTGTTTACTTGCCCTGGGAAAATGTATGTAGTTCAGTATTTTATAATTCTTAATTGTCGTCTCAGTATTATTGTCTTCGGGATTGTGGAAATACGGGATTTCAAAGCTGACCCACACACACACACAAACACACACACACACACAGACACACACACACACACACACACACACACACACACACACACACACACACACACACACACACACACACACACAGAATTAATTCAGACACACATGCAAATAATCCATTTTAACTCTGTTCTACATTTATCAAGCAAACAAGTTTGGTGTAATGCAGCACAAAGTTAAAATCGACCAAATGAACTCCAGTCTAATGAATACCTCCCACTTTATTTTATACAAGGGATACAGTATGATGATATTTTAAGTTTCCAGAGATTTAAAACTAAGCATAATCCTACTAATGGTATACCATTTGGTAAGTACATATATTTATTGTACACTGATGTCTCTGTCACAGACTAGATGTGAACACTGTAAAATAAAATGATATTGCAGTAAATCTTACAAATGAAAATTGTTGATGTTTTCCTTTTATATCCAATGTGCCATCAGGAAATCACACTTTGACTGAAGCAAATGAAGATTTTTCTCTTCCTTCCTCTTTGTGTAAATATTTAATTCAGCACTTTTAACTTAATGAGGAAATAAATATTTGACAATGAATATTCACCTAGGAAAAACTCATTGGTATAACAAGCAATGTCTTCTCAATGCACGCAAGTCAGTTTGCCTCATACTAGCACTGACTTTTTGTATGAATCAAGTTGTTTGTTGAAATCATGCACATTTTAAAGAAAGCTGATAGTAATATCTGAAAGCTCTGTGTAATTGCAGCTTTATGGGTACAGATGACCTATGGCAAAATTCATCACTGTAGTCAGAGAATGCTATTAACTAATATGATATCCATCCATCCACCCATCCATCCATCCACAACCCCTTTCCCATATTTATACATGCGGTCAGGATGTCACTTCAATAGTGACAATCATCTAGAGCCAAGGTAACACTACCAGGTGGCTAGCCCTTCCGCGGTAATTCTTCCACACCACACTCTCACACTTATGGCCAATTTGAATTGTCCAGTCCAGCTACTGCATGACTTTGAAATGTGGGAGGAAACCAGAGCACCCAGAGGAAACCCATGCAAACACTGACAGGACATGCAGTCTCCACATAGAAAGTATACCAGCCGACAATCAATCCAGGGAACCTCTTGCAGTTAGGTGACAATGCTATCCCCTGCGCCACTGTGGCACCCCAGCATATTAACTAATATGATAGATTTAGGTAAATCATGGGTAGCATATAGAGTGCATTTACTGTAACTCTTATAGTATGCACTGCATTGCATGATTACAATTTTAAGTATGAGGAAAATGGCAAAAGGTCAGCATACAGTGGATATCAAGTTAAAATGATAGCTCCAGCTAAAGCCATATAAATGTTCAAAATTAATGCAATTTAACCTCATTGTATATACACTAAATTGTAATTAGTTAAAGAACAGAACCCAATATGCTTACTTAGATGTGCACTCCTGTCAGTTTCAAAACTCAGTCCCTGGCACTCTTTTTACTCTATGTGCAGAAATGCACAAGCATGCAAAGGTACTAGGTGGGTACCTTTGTATGTTTATATCTCTAACTGCATTGCAGGATGCCAGTCTTGAGCCGCTGCGCACATCAGCTTTGTATGAAGTTTATCTTTCCACGAAAACACCAATTAGCTGGGGCGGCTGCAGTGGTGCAGTGGTTAGCATTGCTACCTCACAGCAAGAGGTGCTCTGGTTCAATCCTTGGCTGGGATGCCTTCTGTGTGGAGTCTGCATGTACTCCCTGTGGTCGCTTGGGTTTCCTCCGGGTCCTCTGGTTTCATACCAAAGACATGCTGTAGGTGGATTGGACACTCTAAATTGGCCCTAGGTGTGAGTGTGTGCATGTGTGTGCCTTCTGTGGAAGGTTGGGCACCAGGCTGCCAACTCAACACTGTAAAAACTCCACTGCCAATCATGAGTGGATAGGTGATCCACTGTGGTGACCCCTAACTGGGAAAAAGCCAAAATAAGAAGATATAGAAGACTGAAGAACACCTCCTTAAAATGTTAACACATCTCCCTCAATAACTAAGGTAAGAATTATAAAGGAGGACAAAGCCCAGTAAAATAAAATATACACCAAGCCCCCCCCCCCCTTCAATGTGTAAAATGCTTTGCTGCTGGGCAAAACTGCAGCTTGAATAAATTTTTCTTTGAGGTAGTCCTCCTCTCCCAATAAAAATCAGGAATTCCATGACAAGTCTCAGACACTACATTCTCCCCAAGAACAAGGACTGAAATAATAAAACTTTGCAAAGAACAGAAAAATAAAATAAATTCAAAGTCCTAATTTCAGAGTTACATTATTTGTACCCAGAACTTGGTATTTAAGATTCGGAAATTACATGGGATCACTTTAGCTAGCTAAATAATTAGTTCAGATTAAGAAAACAGTTGCAGGAATAATAAGATTGACATAATTAGATTGTGAGCCTTAAGTGATCAGCTGATGTTTATCCAAGTATGGCTGCCTGTACAGTTCATTTAGAACTTGTTTGAGCTGTAAATTTAATTAGAAAAAGCAACAGTTAGCCACATTGTTACTTTTTTATAGTCATAAAACACACAAAGTGTCTCAGTAAAATATAGCTGTTTATTACAATGGTCTGATCAGTATTATATAAGAAATAACTGCTTTGCAAAGAGAACCATTACTGTATATTAGTACAATGTGTAATCACTTCTTATTATTAATGCAGCACAGTATACATATGTAAGAGGTATATATACACCCTTAGACATTATAGAGAATATATTTATCTTCAGAGCATATTAACACAACAACCATTGCAGAGTTTCTGGGAACACACAGCACTGCACTTACCACATTTAGTAACTCAGCAGAATTTACTCCAAAAGACACAGCTGACAGGAAAACATTAAAAAACCCATAAATAAATAAATAAAGGAGACAACAGAAAAGGTTTGCTTTCGATAAACATACTAGCAAAAGTACTTTTGCAACACCTCATGTGTACTTTGAGGCTGCTTACCTTTTGTGTAAATAAAAACACTTTTATTACCAATGTTCACATTAGTAATACATAATACTGATTATGTGACTAAAATGAAGTATAGTTTAACAGTGCACCACCAAACACCACAACATGAATCACTGCAGCTGTTAATAAATAATGCATACTGTTTATTTTAACAGTGTTAGGAAAAGCGAGTATTTTTGCAGGGGACCAAGCCCTGTTAGATCTTCACACTCTTTCATCTCCAAATATACTAACTCCAAGATTCCACAAACATGGAAGTAAAAACTGCAATAAAAAACAGACAAGCTAGAGTTTTCACTGTGTAATACCTTAAACCTCCTGTAGTGGAGGTCCATGGGATATATACAAATGACCTCTTAATGACATAAGCTACACGGCTTCTGAATTTCCATGACTTTTTAACTTAAGCCTTTGTGGTTACATTCAGGCCAATAAAACCAAATCTTGGGAGTTAGGAAAAGAATTCTTACACCCATACAGTTTATCTGTAAAATAATTGCTTATACTTTGAGCAAACACAGTAGCACACTGAAAAATATATACTCCTGTTTCACTCATAAATTGTGTGATATTCACAGTTTATTTCTGACTAAAACAAGCTTGACTATCTGATATTAGTTATTCCCATTTTAGACAAGATCACATACAAAGCTAATGTCTTTCGGCTTTTCCCAGTTAGGGGTTGCCACAGTGGAACTCCGGTCCACTAATGATTGCCAGTGGATTTTTTTTATGGTACCAAGTTGCCATCCCGATGCCCAACCTTGAAAGAAGGCACACCTATTCATGCATGCACCTACCTGCATGTCTTTAAATGTTACTCGACCACAGGGAGGACATGCAGACTCCACACAGAAAGCGCTCCAGCTGAGAATCAAATGGGAGAACCTCTTGCTGTGAGGTGACAATGCTAACCACTGCACCACCGTGGCTCATCTTAGACAAGATGATATCACATAAAGCAAACCAATTTGTCCCTTATTGCTTGCCCCCACCAAGCAGGAACACCTGCAAACTTTATAAAAAAGAAATGACTTCAATTGTAGGATGCCTTGCAGACGATTCTCCAGCTGTTGGGGACTAGAAAATTGGGGATGTGGGATCTCCCACAAGCTTACATCTGCTCTTTAGTGCTTAGCCCCAATGTCATTATCTCTTAACATTGCAGTTTGCATTCATGTTTTGCCTTAACCAGGCACAGTTGTCTTCTATTCCTACGGTTCCTTCTGTTCCTGATACACATTTTCCATTACTTCTTTTTCCCTTTGTTTTCCATTTCTTTTCTCTTATACATAAACTTTCACAGTAGTTCCCAACTTGTTTAATTTAACTTCCTGTAATCACAGACCTCCTTCATAGAAACAACTTGTATTTTTCTATCACAAGCCACAAGGTCACATGGTGGCATGGCAACTATAGCCTACCGACTTCCCGATCTCTACACCTTTCTATAGAAGCAATAACAATTTTGTTAATATGAAATCATAATCAAACCAAAGAATAAGTTCTTTTAGGTACCTAAGAAATTGAACGAATGTGAATTTTTGTCTATTACATTATTTGTATCATAAAAGTCGTTGTCACACAGTTCCCATTTGATGCACGTGATTATTTGTTGTTTGACACACATAGTATAGCATGATGATGGAGGCTATCAAACCCGTGAGTCCAGGATGAAATCATAATGTAGCTATTTATCTTAGCCACTGTACTGAACTGTCAGCCCCTGTAAGAAATAATTAATTCAGTTTAAAGAAAGAGTTTCTGCATGTGAAACAGATGTAGCTCTTTTACTGTGTCCTACAGTATTACACATCAGCCTGGATGGGAATACGTAAGTTACAGTCGTATTAGTTATATCCTGTCAGTCAAAAGAGTAACCTCTGTTTCTTAAAGTTGTAGGCAGAGTTATGTCCCACCCTTCATCCTCTTCAAAATATGCTACAGCCTACACCATTTCAGTTGTCATTTTGGGAGTACAAATGCAGAGGGAAGACTTTTATCCATCATATAGTTCTTTTATTAAGTGTTTAACAATGCTTTAAGGAAAGAATTATCTATATATGGAATCATGACTTTCCATCAAAATGACAATTGGTTGATTCTACAATGATTGACATCTAATTCTCGAAAACCAGACATTGATTTGCAAAGGATAAGAAAAAAAAACATGTTTTTGCTGGGGGACAAGCCTCCCCTGCATCCCCCATGTGGAGGACTGTGCCCACCACACCTTCTGCTAATTATATATACCAACTCTGAGATTGCACTATAGTGGGGAAAAGGGTAACCATTTTAAATGCTGAGACCCACTACAGCCCATTTCAAAATGCAGAGACTGAATGGCTAAAAGATTGGACTTGTATATACCAAGTTCAGTATGCCATTTCTAGGAATATTCCCTTTTCTCTGAGGTATGGTGATCTTGGAGTTGGTATATATAAGTTTGGAGGGGTATGGGAGTGTGGGGGGGCTTGCCCTCCTGTAAAAAAGTTTTAAGAAGAAGAACGATTTTCAAAATTCACTCTTCTCCTGTATTTTCATTCTTTTTTTTCAGCTTTTCAGCACTCTGCATTTCAAGTGCCAACATTTCAACACGGAGCCGGGGAAAAGGATATATTCCCCAATCCCCAAAGTACAGCAATTTTGTACTGGCAAAGCTGGTATGTTTTGATCAGCTGATATTTGATCAG